>NW_028301615.1:15251363-15554393 GCF_987345545.1 Pholcus phalangioides | reverse complement strand
ATAGAAAAGATGGTTACCCTTACCATGTTGATGACATCATGCGGCCAGTCATGTTACCCTTGCATAAAGATAAGACCCCCCCCCCCCCAACAAGATAATGTCAGGCCAAATGCGGCACGCATATCTCTAGAATGCCTCCGTGATGTTGATACTCTTCCTTGGCCAGCAAGGTCACCGGACCTTTCACTAATCAAACATTTATGGGAAATTGTAGGCTGTCAGATTCGGGCAACACAAAATGTGCAAATCTGAAGCAAGAATTGGTGAATACCTGGCAAAATGTATCGGACGAGATTTGGAATATCTTTATCACTCCTTACATCGCGATGTGTACAAGCATGAATCACCGCTGAGGAAGGGGGGGGGGATTCACGAATTACTGATTTGAACATTCAATGTGCAATTTCTAGCCATTGATGGATCCAACGCCTTTGAATTTGTAATCATTTCATTATCTCTGTATGAGCTTCACACACATTTAATTTCAATAAAATCAGTCACTTTATTCATGGTGATTCGTTTTTCCCCCCTTCAAAAGAGTGTATACTAAGCTTCATATTTCAGCTGTCTCTGGCGCTAGTATTGGTGTGTTTCGATAACATTACTCAATTATGCAGCTAGAACCTTTTGGTACATTTTAACTGACATATTATATAGGGTGCCTAGCAAACAAGGGCTATGATATTTTACTGACAAAACATTGACCCAAGAGGTATACTTCCAATTATAATAAGTTTCCAAATAACGTGCAGTACTCAGATATGTCATTCATGTTTCAAAAGATTGTGCAGTTATCAAAATTAAAATAACTGACTTTTTATACAGTCCCCGTGTGCCTCAAAACCCAATTAGAAAGTTGTTGGTCTGCTTTACTTGATGCTAACAAAAAAAAATTCATGTTTCCAAGTGCAATATTCACTTAGATATTCGAACTCTAAAAACGGAGGAAATTTCGGAAAGAACAGCGTTAAGTGCGGGTGAAACGGTTTTTCCGTATTTAACGCTGATTTTTCAAAAATTCCATTCGTTTTTCGAATTCGAACATCTCTGTGAATACGGCGCTTAGAAACATGGATTTTTTTCCGTTGGCATCAGGAGAGACAGGGCAACAACTTTCTAATTGGAAGTTAGAGCACAAGGGGGATCATATAAAAAAATTTAGGTTTTTTATTTTGTTACACACTGTATTTTCACTCTCAAAACTGGTACAAGGTAATTTTTGAAAGGCTGTTGAGCATTTTTTAAACTAGAATCATACCTCTAGGATGGACGGTTGATGACATATATATTTATATACACTCTTTCGATTCATTTTCCTTTTTCTCAATTTTGTTTTCGCAAACTTAAGTGCCTCCTAAAAAGTCAATCAGTCAAAAGAATACATTTCATCCATAACCATGACTCACATAATTAATTGTTTTTTGAATGAATGGTGGATTTTCTTAATCATTTCGGCCAAAATAACAGATAACGTCTTCATCGAAACTTCAAGAGAGAAAGATACCTTTCATCTTCCCACAAATTTTTATGAATGGATGATTGATGAAACACTGTCTTTTTTTCCCTTTATCTCCTCTCTTGATAAAGCAGTACATAGAAAATGAATTTTCGTACTTTAAACTCTGAGTTTCTTCTCGGCTGTAACAGATAAATCTTGATTTGAACATTTTTACATCTTTTTTTTATATTTAGAGAAGAGATGGCAACGCTTTTAATTGTTTTTTAATTGGCATCTTTTCAAGCCAAAATAACTGTCATTGAAGCTTGAATAAAAGAGAGAGAGACCTCTCATCTTACTACACATTTTTAATTAATAAATGGTTGATGTAACACAGTTTTTTTAATCTCTCTCTCTCCTCTCTTAATAGAGAAATACATAGTTGAATAAAGTTGCGTACTGTAACCTCTGAATTTCTTCTCGGCTCCGACAGATAATGGTGTTCAGATAAATCTTGATTTGAAAAGTTTTGCGGTATTTTTACATTTAGGTAACAAATGGTTACTTTGGAATCATGTTTTTGCCGATACTAACGCTCATATATGTAAATTTCATGTATATTTTGTTATGTGTATGGTGTCTATTTTTCGAATCAAAAGTGAGAAAAATTCATGAAGGGATATTTTTATGGGACAGTTTCATTCGGTTAGGCTCATTGAGATATTTTCCTTGAGAGAAGAAGTTGGAATTCCATCAAACACCATTGAGTCCTCTGCTAAGATCAAATCCAGAATAGGAAAATTAAAAATTCTTTGTAAACCAAGCTTACCAAACCTATAAAATTCTACTAAATTTTTTCATTTACATTGGAAACAAAATATATTCAATTATGATTTCGATTCATATTTCTCTCCTTTTCTAATTCCGTTTCCTCAAAAATTCAAGATCCTAAAGTCGATCAGCCAAATGTATATAGTTCATCCATAATTAATTGTTTTTTGATTGCTGTCGTTTATTAATTATTTCAGTCCAAAATAACTGACATCTTCATCGAAACTTGAATAATATATATATATATATATATATATAGAGAGAGAGAGAGAGAGAGACCGACCTCTCATCTTCCCACAAATTTTTGTAAGTGGATGATTGATGAAACACTTTTTTTTTCTGTCTCTCTCTCTCTCTTCTCTTAATAGAGAGATACATAGAAAATAAAGTTACATACTGTAAACTCTGAGTTTCTTCTCAGCTCTGACAGTTCTAAATGATGGAGCATCAGTGGATACTTCGCAGGCGAAAGCGCCCTCCGTGTCCAGATCTGTAAGTTTGAGGAAAACATGGGAAGCGTTTGACAGACTGAGCTAGAAATAAAAATAAAAAAAAAACAAGAAAAACAAAAAGAGAAGAAAAGAAAAAAATAACAATAATATCCTGTAATTGGGTTCGTCAACATCAATCATTTTGCTCATAAACTTGAACACTGGCCAAAAAGAAAAAGAAAAATAGCTACTTCTCTCTTGAAGACCATCAAACTTCTCGCGGGAACGGGTAAGGGTAATTTATGTTTTTAAATTATGGCCTCTTTTCCACGGCCAATTTTGTACAGCGATTTTCTTGTGAGCAAAAGAAAAGAAACTTCTCCGAATGCTATAGCTTTTACTGTTGTTATTTTTATTTTTATTACAAAATCTGACACTTGGTACTCGAATCACGTTTCGTTGAAAAGAAATGAAAGAAAGAACTAGAAAGAGGGATGAGAATATTATTATATGTTCATTATATTATTTTTTAGGGAAAAGTCTTAGATTTTCAATTGTACTGTCTCGATTTTAGAAGAAAAACAATCGTGAGAAAATATCATTAATGCTGGGTTTTTTTTTACTTCGTAACTGTATTATCACGCTTTAGGATCTCCTTAATGATGTAAAAATGATCATCGTGAAGTATTTGGATTATGCTCATCATCATTACTTTTTCTCATGAAAACGAAATGACATTTTTTTCCAACATGATTTTTAAGACTTAGAAGAATTACATTCCATTCGCTTGACTTGAACTTAATATGCATTATATTGTTGAAATTTTGCTTCATTTTAACACTTTATCGAAATATTCCGATATAAATCTTCAAAAGTGCTTCAGTAACTTATGTATATGTTGGTAAATGGTATTTCAGTGAGAGACGTTCAGATATCGTTTTCTTTAAATTAAGTGTAATAATATTTGGTACCTAAAATATTTTCTCCTAAGAATCTTAATATTTTTGTATAAAAATCCCAATATTTTCTCATAAGAATCTTAATATTTTTGTATAAAAATCCCAATATTTTCTCATAAGAATATAAATATTCACGTTTCAGAAATATAAATATTTTCGTAAAAAAATCAACATATTTTCTCATGGGAATCTAAAAATTTTCCCGAATACTTTTGCATAAATATCTAAATATTTCCTAATTAGAATCTAAATAATTTTGTATAAAAATTTTAATATTTTTAGTGTAAAATCTTAAATTTTTGTTTGAAATTTTACCATTTTAGCAGAAAAAAACTTACCATTCGTGTATGAAAATCTTGATATTTCTGTTTAAAAATCTTGAAATTGTGACTTACTATATAAAAATGTAACTTTCTCTACAGAAATGGCAGATGCCATACAAGCCTTGATTTTGCTTTTCTAAAATCACGGCAAATTTCACATCTTTATAATCTCTCAAATATTAGTGTAGTTCTATTGCATATGATATTCTGCTCGAATGAAACGATTCTTAATTGATTATCATTTACCAATTTCTACTATATCAGCAAGAATCCAATCATTGGACTGTAATTTCAGAAATGTGCAATTCTCACAGAAAATCGTGTACACGAAATTAAGTGTAGCCAAAGTCAGGGGGTATTACGGTATTTCTGTTTATGAATGCACCCAAATAGCTTCTGGGAATGCTTTCCGCATTTCCCGGGATCCGAGAGGGAAAAAAAAACATGATAAAATTAAATAATGAGCTTTAGTGTGTGGACACGTCAGAGACATTTTAATCAAATGCAAGTTTAATTAAGCTAATAACTAATTAAAGCTAAACAAATAGTCGAAGGCAAGTAAAGTTGCCAACTATCGCTAAAATTGCTGAAAAATCACTAATTGCAGAAAATAACGGGTACTGCAGGTCAAAATTTAATTCATCAAAAAGCGGATATGTTTGACAAATATGTGAGATGAATATATTTATGTGACTATAATCGATTGTGATAGAGTTATAATCATCATAATATATTTAGTTTATAAGGTATGAAAATAATCTTAAAATTCGTGATTTTAAAAATTCAACTAACCCTAAGGGGAAAAAACGGGACATTTACGGGAATATCCCATAAGATAAGTGTCATATTCTCACTCTCTCTGGTTTCTGGCAAGCGAACGGCAGAAATATCGTATATCTGGCTCAGGGACTGAAAAGGTGCAACCCTGCGCAACTGTAGTCAGTGTAAATCTAGTCAGCAAACTGCACACTCTGGTCATTAAAGCCCTTATGTAGGGAGTAGAGTTCATGGATTCATGTGAGAGTGGATTGTTGAATACCGTGCGATCCGTTTGAGTTGACCCGAATACGACGACATTAAATCCTTTTTGCATCCAGTCAATTATGTGAGAGTGTGAGAGGTAGAGAGGGAGGTAAGGAAGGTCATAAGGTCATACCCCTACTGCGGAATGGACTTGCCCTAGGTAGTCGCTCGGAATGTGCTGGCGGTCGGCCGATAGTATCGTTTGTGTTTTCATCTGTGGCTGCGGAATGTTTGCGAGTAAAGAAGTGGAACGTGGTGTTATTCGCTAAGGCAAATTTATGACAAAAAAATATTTTTCATTTTAGTTCTTGATCAGTTTCTCTAACTTGACCAGATTTAAATTTCTTTTTTTCGAGAGACTTTCTCAAGGGAATGTATGGAACTTCCGTACGTTATAAAAAGTATCCTGATTCGTAATACACATTACCCAGTTTAATTTAACGCAGCGCAATGGATGAATAAAATAAATGCAACATTTTAGCTTAACAGAAAAAAAAAAGAAGTCCCGTTTCAGAATAAAATAAAAAACAAAATTGAAAGATTGAACAACTTGCAACAAATTGTGTGGAAAGAAAAACAGTTGTCCCGTTTTACTAATGCATCCCGTTTGAACAAACGAGATGTATGGTCACCGTACTTGTAAACGGGACTTTTCGGATGTAGTTACAATTCGGTTACTATTATCAGGAACCTTTAGTCCCGATGTGATCGCATTAAGCGGCGTGAACTGTATTCAAAAATACTCTTATACCACTCCTGCATGCTACCTGTTGGGCTATTTTCCACTTTTGCGGGAGTGAAAAAGTTTCCTACTTCTACTGAAAATCAGTAATTGTGAAATGTTCCCTTTTGAGAAAAAAGCTCCTCGTAAAATATCGCATTCACTAACTAAGAACTGACATAAAAAAAAAAATACTCACGTCTACATAAACTCCCTTCAGGTTCAGTACCTGTGACTGAGGATAATCACTGGGGAGAAACCTATAAAATTCATAATTATCCTTGTACCACTTCACCGAATAGAGTTCGTCTTCTTCTAGATCATATCCGCAGTCGAGCCAGACGGAATCACCTCTCAACACTGATCCTGGAACACCTAAGTAATCGAATCTCACAGACAACGATCCTGATGAAATAAAATATAACCATTAACATATCCAATGATAACACAACAACATAAAAAACATAATTAATATTAAAAAAATTATTTTTACTCAAATTAAGGAAACAAACTCCACTGCAAACTGTTTGAAAGTGAATTATGGTGAAATGTGAATTTTTTTAAGCGATGAATTTGTTATTATTTTAGCAATTTTTAAAAAAAAAAGCACCAGAAATTTAACTTGATGGACACTAATGATTTCTTTTAATCCATCAAAGTTTTAAATTACTTTTATTCAGTGTTTTTACCCTCCTGAAAACGCGTGTTTTCAAAGACGTTAGCCTTTATGACCTCAAGATTAATGGAATGCCATTTAACCAGAGTTTACGCACAGATTTTCTTAATAGAACTATTTACTAATGCTGCCTGTGTTACCTCATTTTTTTTTCTGATATAAACATCTAAAGTTTTTGAAACTGGAGGAAGAAAATGACGAATTTGTGTGTGTTGTTAAAAAAATGTAATCGTTTTCTCCAAAAAATTATATAAAAAAAGAATTCCCGTTAATTTTGAAAACAAAAACTGGGTATGGAAATCTTTGGTCTGGGTTCAAGAATACGAAATAGACATGGGATTTTATACAGACATAGATATATATAAATTCTACTTTTATTAGTCTATTGAAGTGCAAATATTTTCCTCTTTCTTTTTGTACTTTTTCTATTGATAATTTTTCACGTTTGAAATATATTTGCTCTTCAGTATTTCCTTCCAAAAAAATAATCTACGGTATGTTCGTGTGCGGAAAATTCATCACCGGAAAATGCACCGGCAAAAACTCAATGAAAAGATAACTCAGTGACATAGTGAGTGAGTGATTGGTAAAGTAAGTCAGGGTGTTTGGGAGTGAGCAGGTTAGCAAATGAACAAGTGAGTGAACAAATTAGCAAGTCAGTGAATCACTCATACGGTCATTCACTCAATCGTTTGCTCACTCGGTCACTAAATCGTTTGCTCACTCGGTCACTAAATCGTTTGCTCACTCGGTCACTCATGGTCGCCCGCTTATTCGCTTGCTCATTCGCTTGCTCATTCACTCTGTCACCCACTCACTGGTAACGAACTATTGCCGGTGAATTTTCCCAACGGTGATTTTTCCGTCGACGAATTTTCATATCGGTGAATCAAGTGCCGGTGAATGTTCTGTAAATCCGACATGTCGGTCTCAAGTTAGTTAATATTTGTTGATTTTGGTGACCTAAACTAACTGTATCAAACGATCTCATCGCCAGAAATTTGGTTTTAATGTGATTTTTCCAGCTTCCAATTTGGAGAACTCTCGCTATATCGAGAGCATCACGATTCAAAAACCAATATTCATTACACTCATTTTTACCTTTTAAAACAGTTGTTCCCAACATTTCATGTTTCGAGTGATCCTTAGAAATTTATGGTCGACTTGCGCGGCGGTGGGAGGAGCAAATTGTGTGTGTTAGTTTTATCGTCCCGTATTTTACGGGACAGAAAATTTCCATATATTATTCGGCTTTAGGGAGGGGTAGGCGTTCCCATCGCCTCCCCCCCCCCCGAAGATATCGGTCTTCACTCAGCCGTGGATCCAGCTGCGAATTGAGTGGAGAAAAGCATCTTCAGCTGCACACTGATTGGCACGCAAAACAGGCACGCATCTTCAGCTGCGGATGAGCCGAGTCAGATATCTTTAGCTTCAAATAGAGCGAATAGAGCGAAAGCAGGCTAAGAATGGAATGAAAGGGGTAGACATTTTCAGCTGCGAATAGAGCGGAGGTGGATCCAGGCAATGCCATTTTGACTATATTGTCACGGTGGCAATGATCCAGGGCGTTGTGTCGGAGAAGTGACTTATTGTGAGGCCGCATCTGGTCATTCCGTATTTTATGGGAACGACGAATTTGCACCATATTATTCGGCTTTTGGGAGGGGCGATCGCCTCCGTCTCCCCCCACTCCATCCATGCTTGGACTTACGTACCGCCCTGCGAATGAGTAAGACGACGTTGCATACCTCTAAGGAGCATGGAAGACTTGCATACGTTTTCAACTAATGCATTAAGAAAAGCGGTGGAAGTTTCATTATGGGCTCAACTGGAAACAAAAATAAAATAATTAGATGCACGTACTGACAACAAAATAAGTACAGTAGAACACCGGTTATCCGAACATCAATTTTCCGAACAGCTCGATCAACCAAACACCTTTTCAACCTAACTCATTTTCAGTTTCCTATAGTCAATGATACTCAACACAGTTGGTATTTTCTTGGAACTTGAATCCTCTCATCTCCCAACTCGATAGCTTCGTTCTATTGTACAATAACCCACTTCCAAACAATCGTACATACCGTACCTGTGAGCTATAGATGTAAACAATGGCGGATCCGGGTACAGAGTATGTAGTTATAAACGATTGACAAGCAAACAAATGCGTGAATAGTAGCAGATTTAGCTATCATCTTTTATTTCTCGTCTACGAATTCATCTTAATCCTGCGGGTGTGCCTTATTGAAAGGGAGGCGAGGGTCTTCTTGACAACAAAACAGTTCTTATCACGGTTTTGTCGGGGAGGGAGTATCTTTCTTAGCTTGCTTAAAAACAGATATTTTTCAATCTTTCTTTAGCTTTAGTAGTGTCAACACTTTCATCTTTCTCAAGTGCAGAATGAAGACAAAACGAAAACGCGTTGTTTTGAACATCGAAAAAAAAATGGAAATTATGAAAAGACTGAAAGCGGGTGATGGTGGAAACTTGCAGCTGAATACGGACTATGTGTGGCAGCCATCAGTGATTAAAAACAAATTGCGATGAAATAGAAAATTTTGCAGAAAGTTTGAAAACAGCAGATGGATTTAAAGTCTTGCGAAGTTTTAGGAAGTTATGCCCGTATTTTTATGGTTTTAACGCAACCACAATGAAGACGATCAAAATCTTCCAGATTCGAAAGAATGCTTAGATATGCTTCAGGAACTCCCTGCATTCCAGTCCTGGCCTGAAGAGGATGTGTCTCAGTGGTTGAAAATTGATAGTAACGATCCAGGATATCATTTTCTTGGATGACGGAGAAAATAATTACGAAAGTGAACGATTAAGTTGATCAGGATAACTTTGAAAGTGATGAAGATGAACCAACGGCAGATGTAATAATGTACAGTGAGGCAGAACAGTGTTTCACAAATGTCTCGCGTGGTTAGAATCGTGGCCTAACGCTGACCCGCTTCAATTTTTAATGTTGAAACTATTACGGGATGATACAAAATGTATAGGCAAGTTGAAGCAATTAAAGATAGATTCATTTTTTTAATGGTTTGCCGGCGTTATTTATCATGCGCGTATGTGTATTTGTTTTACCATTTTATTTTTTCATTTACAATTTTTTCTTTTGTGATGCTCTTCTTTTTTTCATTTACTTTTCAGAATAAGTCGGTTAAATTTAATTATTTTAAAGTTTTTGTTGCTAAATTGCATTTTTTCCTTTGCGTTATCGAATTAGTTTCGAAATCGATTTTCCGAACTTTTCCGAACACCCTTTGGTTCCGATTTATTCGGATAATCGATGTTCTACTGTACCCATTTTAAGTCTATGTTTTTCCCCCAAGTCTCAACTCAAACTAAGGCCGGCATTATACTATAAAATTTTTAGTTGTGCTCTAACTCCTCTAACCATCACAGTCCTCACTTAGCTCAGACCACACTAGTGTCCAGCTTAGCCCAATACGTTCTAATGTTGGTCACTGACGTGTAGTGTTGCCACTCCACCATTGGCGAAGGTCGTGAAATGTTGGAGGATGGAAAGTATTGAAAAGTTGGTCGAAGAGAGAGAATGACCACGACCTTCCACCCCCAACATAAGTCAGAGGAGCCGCCTTCCTTTTCGATCTGGCAATCAGTCCGGCCACACATTAGTCGAAGAACGCCAACAGTCACAACACGCGCGTTGGCGTAACAGTATACTTGAAGAGTTCTGTGGAAGCAAGTATTCACCAAGAAACATTGGACCAGGCTAAGCTTTTGTGTAGATAGTCTCTGCCGTTAGAGCTTCATTACAAGAGGGAGAGGCAAACATTGGAAGCAAATATTTGCGAATGACTATTGGACTAGACTGGGCATGAGTGCGTCCCACTGGGCAAGCCACAGTGGGACGAATTTCAATGGAAGAAAAATCACACCTCTATGACAACGTCGCGAACATACGGGCTACTGCCTACAGTCATCACACCGAATGGTTAGCGGTAGTTGACATAATAGAAAAACAAATTAAAATCGGTCCATACAGTGTAGGTTCTGATATAATTGGCTCTAGTGTGGATGAAACAACCGTAATGTCTCAAAATGGTCAAAGGAAAAGCCTGCTACAGTAGAAGTCACTAATTACTATCGCGGATTAAGCAGTGGAAACGTAAATTTGATAAAATTTGAAATAAAAAAAAATAAAAACATAAAGAAAATCGGACACAAAATAAAAGTTGAGAAAACAATACAAAAAAATTTTAAAATGTTACAGGAAGCTATAAAAAATTAGGATTTTATTTGAAGAAATTATACCTCAAAATATTGGATTGTCAGTAAAAAAATGAACATGACTGTCAGAATCCCATTCTAAATCACATTTTTATAGGCTTACGATCTTTTTTACACGTATCATATTATACCTATTAATATTTTTCAAGCAACTTACATTTCGCTCTACACGGCTGTTTATCAGTTGCTCTGCCAATTTTATCGGTTTACATAATCATGCCATAGAATCTAAGGTTATATATATATATATCCTTAACACATTTTCTATATCTCTTTTTCTGCCGCAATTCCGTGATTTATGTGATAAAGAAATCCCTTCTTAAATCTATTATTCGCCTGAATTGGATCTTTTGTTCCTATTATTTCATGAAGCTACATCAATCTTGGAAGTTTCTGCTGTTATAGCACTAAAATAATTTTATATTGCCAATTACATACATCCATGTCTATTTTGCTCCGAAGCACGTTTATCTTATTCTCGATTATTGGATAACATAAGTAAGATGGTGTAAATAAAATGAGGTTTTTCAAACCTATCTGATTTGTTTTTTATTTCTGGTTTGATGTCAGAGTTTATTGTTGCAATAGCGAATTTGAACTGAAATTTAAGTTCTTTCTCTGACACAAACACATTGAAATATTGATTGACGGAATGAAATAGACTCGTCGCTGTCACCCAGAAATACATAGTAAGCAACGTGGCTTGAAGGTTTGGCATCTTCATCGAAAAAAATCCACTACTAATGCACCCTAAGTAACGTTGGCGCCACTTATTAAAATCACGGAAAATGTTATCATTCGGATATTGTTATCACTTTCGTAATGTACGAAATGGACGAATTCGATAAAAGTTATCGGAACTTCTGTTTATGTTATCTTTTTTTTTCTGCCGAAAGTTTTTTTTTTTTTGCTCGTTTTGAAGCTAAGGTAGAGAGAAGCAGACTTGTTTTTTCTCCATAACATATCGTTATCAACCTACAAGACAATGGGGAAAGTCAGAAGATTCACACTCTTCCTCGTTTGTAAACATTTACGTTCTCGGCTCGCAATGGCTTATTCAGGCGGTAGTAGCCGCTATAATCAGCTATAATCATCAAGCTACTTTTGTAATGGCCTACATTTAATGCAGACCAATTAATGCGATGTAAAAAATGTCCCTTTTTTCAGTTCTCGGCCAGTTTCTCTCAGTTGACCAGATTTATAGTTACTCGGCAGAAAGACATTTCCCAGAGGATCTATTGACTGTACCATAGATTTATAAAAAAAAAATGTCGTAATTCATGAACACATCAGACAATTTCATTCAAACTTCCCATAATGGCTGCTAATGAACCCGAATTGTAGCTCAAAGAATAAATATTCAGTTTCGGAACAAAAGTAAGTACAAAAAACGCGACACGATTTAACATTTTTAAACCTGTTAAGAGGGAAAGAGGAACGGTGATGACAAGTTCGACTAAACGGGACATGTGGTCACAGTTTTTGCAAGCAGGATTTCTTTCTTACATAGTTATCAATCGGTTATCGTTTTCCCAAAACCCGAGTCCCAGTGTGATCACGTTAAGCGGCGTGCACTGTATACGTATAAAATTTGGCATCGGAAGAGTGAATGATACTGTCAGATTTGTTGGATACATATGCCACTACCGATGGAAATTATCTCTCCATTTTTTTCCGTCATAACAACTTGCTCCGTTCAATAACCTTGTAGTTAGTCAGGTTAACTTAATTATTTTTGGCAAAGGAGAAAATCCTTCTATTCTCATCCATCACCCCAATGTATTAAACTAGTTATTGGTACTGGCAAGTAGATAGATGCGTTTGTCTTGTCCATTAACCATCAGCATGATATCACGTCATATCCTAAATGTACCTCTCATATTGTATTTTTACGCAAGAGGACTTGTCACTATATTTATTCGTAAGAGATTTATTTATGTATGTCGTAAGAAAATTATATTTACTCTATGTGATCCATGTAAAGCGGAACCCCTCTTTTACGGACAAATTTTTCATACCAACCGGTGTCCATGAAGGTTTACGGAAATTTCGCCCCCTGTACATTTCGTCCCCTCATATTTCACCAATGACATTTCATCCTGGACATTTCGTCTACCCTGACCGTGGGAAAGACGAAGTTAGTGATCGAGTGACAGTTTGAGTGACCAAGTGTGTTCGCACATGAACCACGTACACCAGCGGTTCTCAACCGGTGCTCCGCGGAGCCTTTGGGGCTCCGTGGTGACTCGAGGAAAATAAAATAAATCAGTAAATTTGATAGACAAATCAAAAAAAGAGACCTACAGGATTCCACCATAAAACGTTTACACAAACAAGGCCTCCTCGAGTCAAACAGGGCTCCGCCATAGAAATTGTATACCGAAAATTGCTCCGCGAGTCAAAAAATGTTGAGAACCACTAGCGTATACATTCTCCTGCAGTTCATTTGTGTTGTGAGTGTACATGTGATCTTTAACATTATTCACATTGTCGAAGTTGTGCTTGTTTCGTTTTCTTTTGCTGATGTTGCCATCTGACTTCCATATTTCCATGTGAAGATGGTAAAGGCTTGAAGTTAAGTATGTATTATGTTGCAGGCTGCCTGCTATCTGCGAGAAGATTTATTCAAATGGGAGACCGGCTCGCATTCGCACCTCGAAGTTGGAAAACAGTGGGAAACCAACGTCAGTTGACCCCCGCTTAAATTGGGTTTGCGAAAAAGTTATTCTCGGGAAAAGGGAATTTTATTTATTTATTTATTTTATTATTATTATTATGTATTTTTTTTTTTTCGTAAGGGAAGGGTTAGTTCAAATTTGTGTTGATAGAGAGCGCTAAACGAGAGCAAATCACCAAAACAAATCGAGGTCATAAAATGCAAAGTGTTCCATTAATAACTCATTTCTAAGTTTTCCTCTTTCTGGAGCTTACATAAGGTTTTCACTGTAGTGTTGACATTAATAGATGAAGCACTATTGGTGAAGTTGTTTAACCTCAGCCAAGAATGGTTGGCTAAAGCTTTATAAACGTTTCGGACGCAGAAGAGATTGAAGAGAGCTTAAGGTCCAATCACTCTTGCCAGTCTCTCGAGCAGCACCATCTATCGACAAAAATTTTTTACTATTTTTCTGTATCAAAAAAAAAATCCCCTTCCTGAGAATAACTTTTTCGCAAACCGCATTCAAATTTCCTCATTCCTTCCATTTTTATGAGTACTTAAACAAATTTCGAATTGGCATCGTGGCATCAACGTATTTATATATTTTGAAGCGAAGGTGGCAAATGCTTGGATTTTTATCAATATCATGTTACGTAAGTATCGTGTTGCAGGTCTGACTGTCTCTACGGGGAGACATTTTCAAATGGGAGACAGGGTCGCATTCACTCCTTGAAGATAGAAAACCGCAGAAACCAGCTACAGTCGACCTCTACTGTGCTGCCAATAGGGCTCGAACCTGAATCCTCGCGCGGTTAGAGTAGAGTCCAACGCGATGCCCACACAACAGCATAGCGGCATATAGTACCAACATATCGTAGAATGATAATTGAGACAAGGGAGGGGGAAGAAAATCAATGTTTAGAATTTTTATGCGGTCCGTAATAAAAAAAATTCAAATTTATGTTTTTTTCCCTTTTTAATATTATACAAAAAAACATTCCCCTGTAATATTCGCCGTGATATCGGTGACGGAAATCCCAGATTTTTGCCACTTTCTTCTCGAGAGACATTATTATTAATTTAGCTCATTAAAAGTGACAAAAATTGAGAATTTCAATTATTGAGATCTCTCCGAATTTTCATTCCAGTGTCACGTGTTGAATTGTTTTGACATAATGCAGAGAAATGGGGAAAAAATTTGCTAATTTTGATTTTTGGGGTCGTACAAAAATTTTTAACTTTTCGTGAGACACTTCGTATAGAATTACATTTGTTAATGAATTTCACACAACGCAATTTAATGTTCAAGTTATTGAATACACAACACATACGGTCGGCCCCACTAAAACAAGTATCAACGATTCCGGCACGTGGATATCCGATTATGCGGATTACAATTAGACTGCAATTTCATTCCGTAGTATAGATTTTATATCGAAAAAATATAGTTTAATGTAATATACAGGACCGTTTTTGTAGGTAGTAATGCAGCCTTTATTTAATCAACCGTTCGTCTTAAAGGTATGACTCCAATTTAAAAAATGCTCCAAATGTGTTCAGGAATCACTCTGTATTAATTTCGAGAATGAAAATACAGTGTGTGATAAAATAAAATAAAATCTAAATTTTAATATGTCCCCCCCCCCCTGTACTCTAACTTCCAATTGGAAAAGTTTTGTCCTGAGGGCAATAAAAAAGTCCAAGTTTCTTCTATGTGCAATATTCGCTGACATATTTGGATTCAAAACGCAGAGAAAAACTGAGAAAGAACAGAGTAAAAGAGGGGAAACGAGAATTGCCCGTTAGTTTGCGCTGTTCCTTACAGACTTTTCTAAAATTTTTTGAATTCAAATATCTCAGCAAATATTGCATTCAAAAACAAGGGATTAAAAAAAAATCTTGGTCTCAGGAGAGACAGGGCAACAACTTGCAAATTGGAAGTTAGAGACCAGAATGACCGTGTAAAAAATTTTGTTTTTTTAGTTTGTGACCCCACACATGCATTTTGACTCTCGAAACTGGTACAGACAGACAGACATGACCGCTGACCGCCCAGAGAGACCATCTTGGGATGGTTTGCGCTCTTTCAAAAAGGGATGGATCGAAACTGGTACAGAGTGATTCCTGAACACATTCCTGAACCACCTCACATGATATATGTGAGCATTTTTGAAATTGAAGTCATACCTCTAAGACGAACGGTTGATGAAATAAAGACCACATTAGGATTTGTAGGACACCCCTCATAATTACCATATTATCCAAGCCGAATGTGAATAAAATATCAGATATTAAGTATAAAAAATATTCATAATAATATACCAATGTCAGTGCAGGACAGCTAGAATATATATATATACCGTGATATATACAGGGTGATTCAGAAAAACATCCGCCAAACTGAAAGGGTGATTCACAGAGGCATACGACAACAATTCAAAATGGCATAGTAACATACGTAGATGCGTAAATGCCATTCGAAGCCACTACAGGACGTTTTTGCATCCACGCTTTTAAAGCAATCCCGAACTCAACAAGCATGAAGTAGCAATTCCAACAATATAAATAGGGGCCACACATACACTCAGAACACACATTCCGACGCGTGCCATTTCGTAAGAAAATCCGCAGAGGAATGTGTACGCATGTACGGTTAAGTAGTAGTAGCAAGCAAGCAGTCCATGAGGAACTTCTAGTGAATCGGTACATGTCGGAATTTGCGTTCTGGGTGTATATGAAGCCCATGACGTATTTATGTTGCCAGAAGTTTGACTTGATACTTGCTGCGTTCGGGATTGCTTTAAAAAGGATCTGACACAACTAGTTCCTGTGGCGGCTCTGGATGGCACTTGCGTACCTTATGTTACTATGTGATTTTGAATTATTATCGTATACCCCTGTGAATTGCCCTTTCAGTTTGGTAATATTTTTCTGAATCATCTTGTATAGGACGAAATGAATTCAAAAAGCAAATAGCCCAATGCTGAGAGAGAAGATCCACAGAAATGAAATTTCAAATTGATATTATAATTATTTATTTATACAATAATGTTGGCCGAGGCCTAAACATGATAATGCGGTTGATGGTGAAAGAAAAAACGTTTTACATTTTTCGAAAATATAAATGACGTGAGTGAATCAACGACAGTGGAGGGAAGTGAATTCCAGTTAGAAATGGCACGCGGAAAGAAGTTAAATTTAAAGCAGTCGGTGGAAGCGGAGATAGGGTTTATCTCTTAAGTGGATGATCAAGTCTCTGCTAGAGATATATGTTGGCTTGGAGATAATACCGGTGGTATCGAAATTTAAATGTCCATGGAGAATTTTAAAAAGCATGGTTATAATCGAGAAAAAAGACGATGAGCACTTAGAGGGAGAAGATTAAGTTCAGAGACAGACACACATAGGAGGACCAACTGTCGTAGATAAAGCGGGCGGATTTATTTTGTATTGATTCCAGCTTTTGGATATTGCTAGCAGTGTAGGGGTCCCAAATTTCGGAGGCATGGGAGAGGATTGGAAAAATATAGGTTTGATAACAGAGGAGTCTAACGCATCGCGAGTCGAAATCATATATTTTCTCTTCCGTTTTCCCTGATCAAGCATCAGCTCTTCCGCAAATGTTCAATTTCATCCACACTTTTTTGTGATGCTTGAGAAATTCCATGCTCTTTGGCAACTTCAGTTTGAGTTTTATTGTTATTATTGCGTTCAAAACTTTCAATTTCTGTTCCCTCTCTTTACGTGTATTTTTTTTCTAATTTTAAGACATTGAGTCGTGGTTTTTGTGCAGGTTTTTCACGATTTTTTTCTTTTATTTGAAAAGTTTGCGTCCTCTATCGGCAAAATGTAGAACAAAAATAAAATTACAAAATAATTAAATGTACTTAAGATATAACTGTGGCATTACAGGGTACCGATTCTGGAATTTTCATAAATTTTAACTGTTGGCATATTTTACTTCATTTCTGAATGCTTCATTCAATGACAATATTATGCCAATACTAGTTGATATGTATTTGCAGTTGTCGTGTGAATTCCAATATTCAATCAAGCGGGGGGGGGGAAGTTTTAGAAATTATTTAATTATTCTGGGAACTTTAACATTGTCTTTATGGGAGAAATTTTGGTTTCAGAAGATATTATCTGTAAACCGGAGTATCACACAGTTACATCCGTTACCCTATTAAGCGAGACCGACTGTATTTACTATAAGACTTTTCAGATTCACAGTTCGTAGATGACGAATTCATGGGACACCTATGCAAGGTGTCCCATGAATTCGTCAATGGTATAAAAATTCATATAAATTGAAGAAATTGGTGTATTTGAATGAGGTTTACGAAAAAGTTACGCTCATGTAGATGGATTCTTTTTGGAACGAAGAAAACATTTAGTTCGAATTTCTGTCTTCTGAGAACGCTGCATGAAAGCGAATCACTGGAAATATACAAATCACAATAATAAAATGTTAAGTGTAAGACTCGCAGGACATTTCTGAATTTTCCTGTTGCTAGCGCAAACATGAAGTTTCATTGTCATGTTGACATTAAATTGAACAGCATTATTGAAGTTGTTATAGCTCAGCCACGAATCACCGGCCGAAGCTTTACGAACGTTTCGAATACAGAAGAGATTGAACAAAAATTTCAGGTCCCATTACTCCTACCGGACTTTCATGCAGCGCCTCGCAAATTCAAACTTTATTGGGATTTTTTTTTCTGTTAAAAAAATTTCTCTTCTAGAGAATATCTTTTTCACGCGCCGCATTCAAATATAGCAATTTTTTCGATTCTTATGAATGTTTTAATTACTTACGTATTTATGGGACACCCTGTACATATAAAAATTGATTTGTTAAGCAAATTTTATTCTATTGTAAATAATTATGACATTCAGTATAATGGGTATTACACGGGGTATTTCACAAAGAGTGTCGGAAAGGGATAAAACTTCTTACAGATTTTGAAATTGAGTAAAATCTAAAAAATATATCAGAGGAAAATAGGGAAATTTGGATTATCATGGGGAAAATCATTCCCGTGAAATGATAATAGATGTAACTATGAAACTAAAAATTTCCGTAACGCCTTCACTCAAAAAAAATTTCAATTAGTAATTTTTTTTCCCCTTTATTGTGCCGAAAGAAATTTACACCGTAACACTGTTACGAAGATAGGAATGTTTAGTTTGGAAAGTTAGACCTTCCATTTAGGGGGTGGGGGGAGAATCTGTGATCGTATAGGTCAAAACATATTCATTAAAACCAGTACATGAAAACTCAATGATTACTGAGAGAAGGTTCAGAGAAAGAGTTGTCTTTAATTAGAATATATAGCTCAAATAATTAAACATGATGACACAATATTACAATAATTTCAATGACGAGGTGGACGGAAGAAGGAGGGGGGGGTGAGTCCCCAGCTTACGTTAAGACATCAGAATTAAGGGATATGGTGAGACATATGAAAAGGTCGGGTATCGAATTACACAGGATTTCTAAAACTCAACTCAAAGCGGTTGTGCCCACTTATGCATGCCCTCGTGGTGTCCCGGATGTTGGCTGAAGTCTCGCGAGTTCTTGAACAGTTCCTAAGACCGAACATGTCCCGATTCACATGTTCTCATAAATCTGCCGAAGTATGTACGTGTGTATGCAAAATCCTCAATTATTTCCAACTTTTTACGAGGCGAAGAAATAAGCAAAATGATGAAAAGAAAGATTTCAATCACCGATATCTCAGTGAGAGTTTTTGTCAAATTGTAAAGCAAAAATAATTTCTTTCCTATCTAATAAAGAGAAGCGAAAATTTTACCAATGGGCATTTCTTTTGGATTAGAACACGTACATAAAGAGTTTAATTTTCATATTTCTCCAAATTTCGCATTTCTGCACAGATGTTGCTCAACAGAGGTATTAAGTGAGATTATCACGGCCCAATTTCTTTCTTTTGGCTCTGATTATATTTTACACATTTTACTTTAATTTAAAACCAACTCAAGAATATTTATTATTTTATTCTTCACGAAAACTGTATATGCTTCTCGTATACACTGTATAGTCTATTTGTGCTGGAAGTAAAAAGCATTATGTGGCCAGATACTGAGATAACGCTATGCTGAGATAATACTACAACGTTATTTTGAGATAACGCTACTGATTTGCAGTATTTTTGTTGCCCTACTCTCATGGAACACCAAGTCCTATTCAATAAATCATCGAGATATTCAGTATAAAATACACGCGAACTCTTTAGAAAAGACATATTAAAAATACAATTTAAATGGCTCTCCTATAAAATTTCCCTTTTGTGACATGGTGTCCTTTACTTCCGGAATACAGATTTAAACAATTTATAGATATACATAGGGCAAGTGTGCACGTGTGTCTGGATCACAATTCCGACAATACATACACTTTATTCAATTGATAATAAACGGTAAAATCAGGATCATCCCCCCCCCTTCCCTGCGAATTACACACCCGATGCGATATCTTTCTGTGAGAATCATTTACAAGGATTTACAACTGTGCATACACGCATGGATTCTATCACTAAAACATCTGTTGTGATTTATCATTTCACTTCAATATATCCAGTGCGATGCGAATCGCAGTAAGAAGAGTCGTGGATGGGGAGCATTTGAAGCTAATATCGTAGTTTGTGATTCAACATGCCTTTGGTAGTACGGTAAAGGATACTACTAATACTGAAACATACATGCACGTCGCGCGCATTAATTAGCGGAATTTCTAATGAATCTGTGCATTCCAGGATGGGTGTTCTGAGTTGTATGTGGGGCCCTAACATATTGCCGAAACTAGAGGGGGACAACTGCTTGCTCGGCAAAATTTAGGGGGGTTGACAATTTTAGGTGAAAACAAAGAATACCATCATAAAATTGTCGAGTTTTACAGTTGTAGGGGTGGTAAATTCATGTTGCCTCCGGACGCAAAAATCCTAGTTACAGCCCTGCCCTAACATACTTGTCAGAGTTGTGTGTTAGGTCTTATTTTCCTGGTGCGTGCCATCTACCTTCCATATTTTCTTGTGAAGATGGTGTATTATTGAATTTTTATGCCATGTAAAAAAGTATCGTGTTGAAGGTCTGCCGGCTCTCTGAGGAGATACTTTTCCAAATCTCTCAAAAAGATGGTGAAACCAGATGGGAAAAAAAAATTCTGGTTCTTCTTTTTTCTCTCTTTTCAGTGACTATTCAACATATCTGAAACATGGCGTGATATTCCTCTTACTTTCTGAGTTATAGTTATTTCATGTGAACCACCCTATGCGATAGTCATGTGCATGTTGAGGCTGTCTTTGAGTAAACATTATACAAATACAAAGGCCACAACAAGCGATTTGCTCAACGAGGTGGCTGAAAAAGATGCCCATAAAAAATATTGATGTCAAGTATAACTCAAATGCAGCGACCCAATACAAAAGCATATATCTCGAAAATAATCAATAATACGTATATTACACGGCCCGTAAAAAAATTATGGTTGCCTCTTACCATAATTTGTTTATCGTATTTCTTTTTAAACGCATCAATTGTGTTAGAATTCACGATCCCCGGAAGTAAGCTATTCCATTTATTAAAAACCCTATTATCGAGAACTCCCTGCGACACCACACCTTACTAAGTGATATTGGTGCTCCCCCCCCCCCTCCCTGTCGAAGCAGTTGATTGACGATGTATTAATAACTCATGATTCATCCCTTGAAAATTGTAAACACTTCGATCATACCCCTCCCTCCGACACCTGCATTCCTCCAATGTAAATGTATTCAAGAAATCAAGTTTCTCTTCATTGCTCAAGCTTTCTGTGCCATTAAGAGCACGCATAGTTCTTTCCTGCACCCCCCCCCCCCGAACCAAGTCTACGTCTCTCTGCAGGTATGGTCTTCAGTATCTTACAGCATACTCCAGTGCAGGACGAACTAAGCATCGGAAAAGCGAAATTCTTCCAGTAGACGCTGTACCAGAGAGCAGGCAGATCTTCAGCACGATACTCGCATTACCCGAAAATTGAGACATTTATTACTTTCGCTTCTGATATAGAAGACAGATGACGGCAGCACTAGAACACGAAACATGCATAACTATGACAGCATAAACATGTTCAGGCTTATGCATGTAATACACAGACAACGCGTTCCGGCATGCTCCGATTAATTAGAAATTTGTGGTAGACGGTAGCGGTCGCACCTCTGCTTCGATAAAAATCCCAATTACCTAGAGTGAGCGGGTTTTGATATCCTGAAAACTCTAGACGTCTTTTATTACAATGGACGAGAGTCTCATCTACCTAATTATAGCTATTTACGTCCAACTAAAAATTTCCGCATTTTAATACTTATCACCATTACGTCACTCATAACTACTGATTACTACAAACCATGCCTGTAATCTGATACTTTTACAATAAAACCCCTCTCAACGGATATCCCTCCGATGCAGTCACCTCCTCTTTTACTGTCGAATAATAATTTTCCCTTGTATAATAACAGTATACATTTCAAACCCCCTGATGAACGGCCACCTCTCTTTTACGGATGAATATTTTTGTTCCACTGGTGTCCGCAAATGAGAGGTGTGACGTTCAGTAACTTCATCCACGTTTTATATTGAAAGCTTTGATTTCCAAGTACGTCTACTGAACATTCCGCCACTTTTTTTACCACACATCATGAAGTACATAAATAATGTGCAGGTTGGTTATAAACTGGCACTACTAATACATATGCAGCGCCCATTCTGACGAAACTTGGTATGTAGGATATATGGACCATGGGGAAATGAAAGATCCAATAAAAAATAAAATAGTTCGATTTTTGACCACCAAGTGGAAAATAGCGTTTTTTTATATAAGTTAATTTTTTCCCATGGTCCAAATAACGTTGTTGCCAAAATTCAATGAAACAGGTCTACTACAACGGGTGCTACATGGCCGTAGGTCGGAGCAGTGTCAGTATAATTAAGCTGAGTAGTGTTAGTTGAATAATATTGACACTACTCCGACCTATGTGGTGAGCGTATTTCAAAGAAACTTGGTACATACATTATTTGGACCATGAGAAAAAAATGTAACTGCTATAAAAAAGCGCTACTTTCCACCTGGTGGTGAAAAATTGAATTTTTTTTTATTGAGTCTTTCTTTTCCCACGTTTCTCAACCTTTCTAAACCCAAGGACTAGTGAGATGTCAGAAACTATTTGAGGAACCACTCGTGTCCCGTCCGATTTATTTATACGATAAATATTGGATTCGTAATATTTACTAAGGTCATGAATACAATGTTTTCATAATATATAAATTATATTATGATAATTATGGCAATAAATATTAATCTCAGATATTTTTCATGTTCAAAGTTTTTTTCGCTATTTTTCAGCAATTTCAATAGCAATTAGTGATTGTGCATGAAAGTTTTCGATGACAATTAGCGATGTCCCGTATTTTACCCCATTCCAAATCTAAATGTTTAAGGTATTTTCCTCTATGAAACATGGTCATCTGATCATTTGAATATTTTTCCCCCGTGAAATACATTTTTGTTTACTGCGATTTGTAGCAGTTCTTCATTTCTCCAACCTGCAGCAATTAGAAAATTGCATTACTTGGCTAAATTCATTGATACTTTGTATTTATCACTTCTCGTAGGATCGCAATTCTCAACATTTTCCCCGATGGTATATGTTGAACACAAGTATGAAGGTATAATTTTTATTTGAACCCAATATGGAAAAAAAACTTACATCAGTTACATCAACAACAATAGTTGAATAATTTTTCATTCAGTTAGAATTAAGTTTTATTAGAACTAATTTTCAAGTCTTTTTGTGGACCACCTCTGGTCAGCGGACCATAAGTTGAGGAAACACTGCTATATACCAAGTTTCATCAGAATACCCTGTACAAACGGTCCTATTCATTCCCAACTAGTATCAGATAGTGGCAGTACAATCAGTGACTTCCAAATAGTGCGCCGTGCCCTCTTAAGGTTCCGTGAAATCGGTCGGAGGCGTTATGAGATAATTTGGAGATGAAATCATGGTATATTGAACGTTGTGTAAAAGTATTACTGCAGAGGCAGGATCGACCTTTGTAGGAGGCACCCTCCCCCCCCACTACTCTTCCCTCCGTACACCTGAGTATTACTATAATTCGCAATCTGTGTCTCACGACAAGGAAGTCTTAGGCAAATGATCTCCAAAGAGGGAGCAACAAATAAAAATTATCTCTAAGGTAAGGGAACCTCAAGTTTTACAACCATTGAATCATAGAGGAAAAATGGGAAAATGTCACTTTACAGGGAGAGGACTGCGGAATCCGGCAATTTCGCCTGCCCTGACCGTATGCGCAACTGAGTGAATTGACTGACTTTCTTTCAAATCGAGCACAACTCAGGTCTATCACCATCTATGGGCGATTTACTACCTAGTGAGTTTTGTGAGTGACTGACTAAGTGAGTGACGGTCATTCACTTGGTCACTCATATGTTCTCTCACTTGGTCACTCATATGTTCTCTCACTTGGTCACTCATATGTTCTCTCACTTGGTCACTCACATGTTCATTCACTTGGTCTCTCATATGCTCACTCACTTGGCCACTCACATGTTCACGCACTTGGCCGCTCATACGGTCTGGGCAGGCGAAATGTCAGGGGTGAAATGTAAGGGGTAAATATTCAACTCACTTGATCACTAGTACAGTCACTCACTTGGTCACTCGTACAGTCACTCACTTGGTCACTCGTACGATCACTCACTTGGTCACTCGTACGATCACACACTTGGTCACTCCTACGATCACTCACTTGGTCACTAATACGATCACCCACTTGGTCATTCATACGGTCACTCACTTGGTCACATGCGCTCGCTCGCTAATCACTTGGGAACTCCATTAGTCACTCATACGATCACCCACTTGGTCATTCATACAGTCACTCATACGGTCAAGGCAGGCAAAATGCCAGGGACAAAGTTTCCATAAAAATAAACTGAGAAATGTGATCACGAGAATTCTTTAGTACTGGTGAACAATTAACCTTGAAATTCGCCTTTCTGAACTCAATTACCTGTAGTCAAAATTTTATTGAGTTTGCTTACAGGGCGTTCTACATGGCTGTAGTGCTTCGTGATACCATATGATTTCATCTTGGGAAACGTATAAGCTTACCAAAAAAATCTAATTGTTCATTTACGAGCTGCTACATCATCCATTCTATGTTTCAATCATTAAGTTCATCTACTATTGGATAATTATTACCGTTTGTTTTTATCGATACGATTATACTTCCAGTGCCCCGTGTATATTTGAATATACATGACAAATACATGGTAAAAAGAGAGAAACCCCCATTATACCAATTTCTTTTCTCTATGTTTTGGTGTTTTCGAAAGTATGTAATTTCAATGCAAAGTACGGCTATATAAGTACCGATAGAAACAAAATAGGTAAAAAGTGTTGTACTTTTTTATCTAGAAAGAGTTGATATTGCTTGTCGGTGTCATTTTTTTGAGAGCTTCTGAAATTTTACGTTCTCCGAGATGTATAAAATCGCAACAAATTGAGATCGGAAGTAAATTTCAAGGCAAAAACCTATTCAATTAAGCAAGATTTCATCTGATTATAGATAACATTACAATCAAGGTAAACTATGTATTTTACCCTGAATTAACCATTTTAGGTAAGTAAAAAATTCATTCTTATTAATTGAATTGACGGGTTGATGTATTTGTTCGAATTTAAAATATGCTAAAAGCATCCATTTGCATCCGTTTTTGTAAAAAATAAATTTTCAATATGCCTTTATGGCAGCTGAACCATAGAGGATTGAATACGGTATTCACGGTACATTGAATTATGTCGGTAAACCGGCGTTTTTAATTAGGTTCTTTTTTGGTATATATACGTATATACCAGCAATAACAGTGCAAAATAGTTATAATGACTATGAAAATAACTGAAAATATTAATTACTAGCTACATTACTCGACACGCTGCCCGGTTTTCTCTATATACCGAGATACATCGAAGAAGTTGCACCATTATTAAGGAGTACACATTGTCTGAGAAAACGATAACCAAAATAAACATTCGAAAAATCATTGTTGAGTGACAGGAACCATTGTTGCTGACAGTTTTTTGCCAATTTCTGGGATTTGCCTAGCTCTGGTGACTATTTAAAGTAGCCTATCAGTTCAAGTCACGCCCTATTTTGTATGTATGCAAAATTTGGCGAAGATAGGCCCAACATTAAAGATTTGTATAGAGAACATACATACACACAAGCAGAAAATAATATCCATATATACTGGTAATAGATAAATTTGTAATTGAAAACAAAATTATTTTTAATATGTTTTATATCGGAGAATCTTAAATGCCTAAATAATGCCGGACACTCACTCGTCTCATCGATTATTCATGAAATCCGTGAAAGAATAAAAATTCGAAAATTATTGAGTAAAAATATTCATTAATTTCAAATACATCATAAAAAATTCACACTAGTTATTAATTATCATCTCATCATCTATTAATTGTGTATGAATTTATGTTGCCTTGTGATGTGATTTTTAGTTGCCTTCAACCTTCCACCCTCCAGATGTATATAGAGTGAATCGAGGACTCCTGCACATTGTGACAAAAATTCAGTTAGTTCATCACACGAAACACTCCCGTTTCTCACTTTAAACATCGGTTCACGCAGTTATTTGAAGGTTCAAAAAATTTTCGTATCACATTATTATGTGCCGATTTTTATATTTTTGTATGTTGTTGAGTTTCAAATTCAGCTAGCCATTTTCGTCCCCACGGGTGATAAGAGGACCTTTTTTTTCGAAAATCATTAGTAATACCTCATGCATTCTTACTTTATGCAAACAAAAACTATTTGAAAAAATCACTGATTTTGGATGTTTTCTTTTTTAAATCGCTTTGGAAATGCATTAACGCGAAGCGAAAACATGTTCTCGTGTCTGCACTCAACACCAAATCCTGATTCCGATTATACTCGGATAACACCGTTGTATTTTAATTGATTACTCCGCGTATATTCAGGCATATCTAATATTCAAATGTTAACTCTTAAATGCGTAGCTTTGTATGTGTGCAAAGAGTTCTTTGCACGATCATTACTGTAGTCAATTTAAATATAAAAATTAAGAATCGATTTTGCCCATAACCTAAGGTCCCATTCTTTCCATTTTCTACTTTGAATTTGCTGTTAGATGTCCCAATTAACGACAGTAACTCTTCATTTGTAGCAGAGCATGTGTGTGACTGGGATTTCGCTAACTTGTTATAATGTTTTGTTTGCATTTCTTTTCTCTTACCTTGGAGTTTGCAATCCGAGTTTTTTTTCTTACTATAGTTTGAACCACAAAGAAAACATTTACATACAGTCAAATCCCGTTTTAACGAATACCGTTATAGCGAAAATCTTGTTCTAACGAACACTTTTCTAATCCTTCAGATAAGTTTACATAGGAACAATGCAAAAACCTAGAAATGTACTTTTTACTTTGAATATGCATTTCAAATATATGGTCAAAAAACGTTCATTATAAAAATTTCTTTTTCAATTTTTTTGGTGTTTCAGAAAGTAATCTTTCAGGTGTAATTGCAGTACAAAATGAGGCTATTATAAGTGTACTTACTACAACACTTTTTCATCTAGAAAGAGTTGATTGGTGTCATTTTCCTTAAGCTGCTGAAATTTTACGTGCTCAAAGATTTATAAAATCGTACTAAATTGGGAGAATCAGAAATACAATTCAAGGAAACAACTTTTCTCAGCAAGAATTTGAATGTTTATAGATAAAATTGAAATAAATGCAAAGTGTAAAATTGAAAAATTCACTGTTAATTACATTGTTGTGCTGATGTATTTTTTCAATTAAAAATATGCTAATAGCACCCACTTACATCCATTTTTATATTTAAAAACATTACTACGTTTTTATAGGGGTGGGGAAATAGAGGGTTAATTATTCCATATTAATATTTTTTTTCCAAATCCGAGTACTCGGAACATCTGATTACAGTCAAACTTCGAAAATTCAAGGTGAGAATATACAAGTCAAACTCTCATTTGAAAAAGTCACTTGGTAAAGAGCAGAGACCATATTTTCTTACGAGAATAAATTACGAGAAATCGTGATCCATACTTGCCATCACCAAATATCGCGAAAAAATTATCTGAGGCAAGTAAAGTTGTTAATTAAATCCAAAAAATTCTCAAAGGCAAGTAAAATTGCCAATTACAGCCAAAAAAATTGTCGAAAGCAAGTAAAGTGTGACTATTACAGCCAAAAATATTGTCTAAGGCAAGTAAAGACATCAATTAAAGCCAAAAGTAACTGTCAAAGGAAGTAGTGACCGGCAAAATAATTGTCTATGATAAGTACAGTTGTAAATCAAAACCAAAATAAATTGTCCAGTGTTCAAGTTAAGATGTTGAAAGATGACCAGTGGAGAAAAATACAGAGCTGCACCACGAAGGGTGAAAATGTAATTCTTTAAAAAATCTTATATGCTTGACAAATATATGTGAGATATGAATATATTTATATGACTAATTTTATATGAGAATTAAATGACTAATTAAATGACACTAATTTATTTCAGAGCTATAATTATCGTAATATAAGTCATGTAAATAATCTTGTTTCTTGTTTTTCGATACGTCAATAATGGATGTAAGGGGACAGTTGGCCCCCTCTCGATAGGAGGCTCAAAAGTAGAGAGCAATGTAGGCATGTGTAGTGCTTTCAATGACTTTTTCGCGTCGGTTTTTAATGGAGATAATGATATTCGATATACGGGTGTTGCATGGGGTAATAAAACGCTCAACGATATTCAAGTGGAAGACGTGGAGGTCCTAAATCTTCTAAGAAATGTATGTGCAAGCAAAGCACCAGGACCAGATGATATCTATCCCAGGGTTCTCAGGGAAGGTGCTAATGAATTGTTGGGGCCAGTCGCACAGATATACAGGAGTAGTGTTGCTGAGGGTATCGTCCCGAGAGATTGGAAACTGGCTAACGTTGTTCCGATATTTAAGAAGGGTAGTAGAGAAATGGTGTCTAATTATCGTCCAGTGAGTTTGACGAGCTCCCTCTCGAAAATTTTGGAAATTATCATCAAAAGGCAGTTTGTGAAGTGGATAGACGAGAATAATGTATTGTCGGATAATCAGCATGGGTTCAGGAAGGGGAAGTCATGTGTAACTAACCTCCTTTGCTTCTATGATTACGTGACTAAGGCTTTGGGTAAGAGCAAAAATGTCGACGTTGTTTACCTTGATTTCCAGAAGGCATTCGATCGGGTCCAACATGGCAAACTCTTGAAGCGTTTACACGAGATTGGAATAGGGGGCAACTTGCTGAATTGGATAGAATCGTGGTTAAGAGATAGGTCGCAACGAGTTATGGTGAACGGGGAATTCTCTGGTTGGACAGACGTCACAAGTGGAGTTCCTCAGGGAAGTGTCCTTGGCCCCATACTTTTTTCACTTTTTATCGACAAACTCGATCAGGGTATCGATGGAATTACTAGCAAATTCGCAGATGATGTGAAGCTAATGGGAGTAATCGGAAATGAAAGCGATAGGGAGTTGCTCCAGACCAACTTAAACAAGATTGCAGCATGGGCAAATGAATGGAGCATGACGTTTAGCGTAGATAAGTGCATGGTCGCTCATTTTGGTTCGAACAACCCACGGTTCTCTTACGAGTTGAATGGTGTCACTATCCCGGATGCAACTAGAGTCACCGATTTGGGAATTCTCATTGACGAGCGACTTAAGTTTTCTGAACATTGTTCAGCGGTTGTCAAAAAATCGAATAGAATGCTTGGTCTCATTTTCAAAAAGGTCTCTTCGCGTTCTCCTAAAGTCATTCTTCCGCTTTTTCGAGGCTTAGTTCGTCCTGGACTGGAGTATGCTGTAAGGTTTTGGAGACCATACCTACAGAGGGACATAGACTTGGTTGAAGGGGTGCAGAGAAGAGCTACGCGTGTCCTTATTGGCACACAGGGCTTGAGTTATGAAGAAAGACTTCATTTTTTGAATATGTTTACATTGGATGAACGCAGGTGTCGAGGAGATATGATCGAAGTGTTCAAAATTTTCAATGGGATGGATAGGATGGACCATGAACTTTTAGTACACCGCCAATCGACTGCTTTTACAAGGGGACACCAGTATCGATTGGTGAGGGACAATGCAAGGTTATGGTGTCGCAGGGAATTTTTCTCCAATAGGGTTGTTAATAAATGGAATAGCTTACCCCCGGAGGTAGTAAATTGTAACACAATTGACACGTTTAAAAAGAAATACGATAAACATGTTGGGGTAAATCGAGAAGCTATCCATTCTTAGAATAAGACAACCATAAGTATTCTTTATGGGCATTGTATAATATCTTATCATGTGTATATATTGTTTGTAATTTGTGTTAATTGCATTTTTAATTGGGTTGCTGTATTTTTGAAACATATGACAACCATATTTTTATGGGCATCTTTTTATCAGCCACCTCGTTGGGCATTTTGCCTGTTGTGGCGTTGTATTTGTATTTGTATTTGTATTTGTATTTGATTTCAAAAAGGATAATTTTTTTAAAAAAAGGTTCGGATGGCAAAATTACAGGAATGTTCCGTCAAATACGGGTCATATAGTCGTTTAAACGAGTTTCTAGCCCCGCGAGTGGCAGAAATGCCGCATATCTGGCCCACGGACTGAAAAGGTTGTGTACACCCCCCTGGTTTAAAAAGTTCTGGTAATAACTGTGATAATTTAAAGCGAATTTCTTGCTAGTCATAAACACCGGGAAATATGTAAATGCAGTTAGTTTTATAATGCAAAAAGTGTTTTGCTAATGCAAAATGGTTTTATAAATGCTTGTATTAAGGGGTGTCTCGACCTCTGAGGCTTCAAAATGTCGACTTTTTAAAAACGACTTCAAAAATATTTAAGTAAAATGCAAAAAAACAAAATTGTGTGAATGGGTTAGTTGGTCTTTCAAAATAAGGCAAAAAAATAATGGATGACAGTGTAAAAGTATTCATAAAACAAGCTTTGAACACGTTAGATCGGATTTCTGAACAGCCCATCTGTGTAATATTTAGAAAGAAGAAAAAACTACACTAAAAATTCTGATATTTTGCAGGAATGTTCATTCAACATGTGTTAGTAAAATGAAGATATGGCGGATATGGCAATTGACCGATTGGAAGTGTTTTTAAAAAAAACCTCGAATTTTCAGATTTATAAAATTTATCTTCTTTTTTTCAAACTTTTGAAATAATACAATTCTACCGGATTCGTCCCTGTCAGAAACCTGACGGGGGCTAACAACAGAAACGGCTGCATGACCACAGAAATAGATTGCTACCACAGGGAGTTTCATACCGGGAGTTTAGCGCATAAACCTCTCGGTGAGTATAAAAAAATATCGTACGGAATAGGCAATATATTGTTGGTTAAGGTCTAATAGCCGTCGTGTGCAGACAATGACCGCGGTGCGACAAAAAATTATCAAATGATAATAAAATTCTAACGAAATGGTGAGGTATCCACTATCGGGGTTCGTTTTACTGACACATGTCGTATATTCCTATAAAATGTCAGAAATTCTGATGCATTTTTTTTTATCTTACGATGAAGATCAAAAACGACAATCTGAGAAAATTGAGCATTAACACTATAATTCATTTCTTTTCTTTTTGATTATAGAAAAAAAAACAGAGATGGATTTTTTGTTTATACAATTTTTTTTGTATTTGATTTGTGCTAAAATAATAAGCGCTTTGATTAAAATTGAGTATTTTCAGGCATTTCTGAAAAAATTTACTTTAGGTGGGTCGCGACACCCTTTTAATCCATTTTTGACTGCTCCTGCAATTTATAATTGAATTGCGCAATTTTTTTATAAATAATATCTGGGTACCTTAATTAGCATATCTGAGAAGCTTGATATTAATTTTTAGCATGTTTTTCTCGGTAATTAATGTAAGTTTCCAATTACTTTTTTTTACCTTTTTTATTAATAAAGATTAATTAACTTAATTTAATTTAAAAGAAATATGTTAATAATAATTTTGGAAACCTCATGTAACATAAAAGAAAAAATATTCAAGAAAAAATATTTTTTCCCATTTTTAAAAAAAAAGATTTATTTCTGTTCGTGGTCGTGGAAAAATAATTTCCAGATAGAAAATTGGGAAAAAATTGCCAAAGTTTAGTTTTTTTGAAATATCACTAAAATTTAAATTTTTTCGCAAAATAATTTTAAAAAGCTATGTTTGCTCCCTCTTTCTCTCTCTCTCTCTCTGTCATTAGGCCTGTTAATATCAAAAAATGTTAACTTCATACAAAATTTTGCATGGAAATTTATTTTAAAAAAATTTTCAAACAAAGCGTTGCGCAAATGTCAGTCAAAAATGGGTGAAACGACGGTCAAAATAGATGAAAAAAGTTAGCAGCTTATAAAAACACCAAAATCAAATATAAATGATACATTTTTTTTAATTAACTCATCAAATGTACGTACCTTTTAAAAATATCACTAATAATAATCCAATCAAAATCATGCCGCATGTATTTTTCCCGGGCAAGAAAACTCCAAAATAAAACCTCTTTAATACGGCACTTTATAATCCCCGCGTGAAACCGATAATCACTTCCAGGCAGAAAAAAAAAGAAGTCAAAATAAACAAATCCCACCGGAGTCTGGAGAAGAGTGTGGAGTGTTTTTCCTATATTGCTCCCGGACAACTCGGAACTCTGTTCCAGAGAGAGCGAGTCCTTTCGGGACGATACTGAAACCTTAGTCTCCGTCCGTGAGAGACGGACGTCGGGCTGTTAGATGGCGCCACTGTAAACAATTTCACTGGAGACATCTGGAGATGCACTTTAGGAAATTTTTTTTTTTTTTTTTTGGTCGTTGGTCCAACTCCAGCAAAGACCATCAAGACCGATGGGAAGTTTGGGAGTTATACGTCCTCGAGGGAAATTTCTACAAGATCTACATAAGAAACTTGTTTGCTCAAGATGAGGAACAGGGAAATGAGAAAAGGAAATTTCCCGGAAGTGAAAAAGTATCCTCCCCATTACGAGCATTCGTTTCCTGACTTTCGTTTCCTAAATTCATTCGAGCAATATTTCCGGGAAATGCCACATATCTATAAAATTATCTTTCCGCTTTTATCATTTTAATATCTTAAATCTCAACATGAAACGATATTTTAGTAGTATAACCCTGAGAATTTCTGACTTCAATTCCCAAACCTGAGGGTTTCTGGCTTCAATCCCAAAATTGAGGGGTTTCTGGCTTCAATCCCAAAATTGAGGGTTTGTGGCTTCGAATCCCAAACCTGAGGGTTTCTGGCTTCAAATCCCAAACCTAAGGGTTTCTGGCTTCAATCCCAAAATTGAAGGTTTCTGGCTTCAATCCCAAACCTAAGGGTTTTTGATCATTTACACATATATATATATATATATATATACACATATATATATATATATATATATATATATATTGCTATGACGTAAATGAATGAACTGTAAAAGTATCAAAATAATTATCCTATCATTTTACACAAACTAGAAATATAGTAAAAGTCCTAAATTACATTTCAAACATCCAACAATTATGTCTATTTCAATAAACAGAGATAGAAACAGACTTTATTAAAATGTCCTAAATATAATTTTTTCATTAGATATTACTTAAAAATATTCGATTTCAAATAGTTTTATTATCTTTAACAGTTTATTATGTTTTTATAAATATCATTCAAACAAAAAAATGTTTTTTTGAAATTGATTTATTTTGTGTTGTCAATGTCATAATGATTCATTATGTTTTGAAATAGATTCAACATGTATGCATTTTTTTCATTTAGAAAAATAGATAATGAACAAAAAGTTCAATGAAATACAAAATATAATAATTGTTAGTTATATAGTAATAGTATAGTTTCATGTAAGATAACAATTGTAATAATTATATTATTTCACGATCAACTCTTCTTTTGAGGTTCTCAGATAAAATGACACACATTACTCATTAATAAAAATGAGACAAACTTTTTATAATATATGTTTATTACTTAATTTCATATGCACAAATATTTCTGTCAAGGTTACATAAAACGAAAAAGTGATACAACCATTTTTTCGAAAACATAATAGTATCAAGGTTATTAAGAAATTGTTTTCCATAACATAGCTTATACACTGTGAGATATTACTGTAAAACATTTCGCTGTATATACATGGAACATATTGTCCTGCTTCTAGTTTCGTGATGCAAAATCCAAACTGCTCATTTTCAACATTTTTCTGAGTCCATTGATTGTGTAACTCTACTACTATTCTTTTATTATTCAGAACTTTAAAGTATTTCAATTCCACAGGACAACAATCTGGATAGCTGAAGTTTTGGCTCATTGCATCTTTTATTGTTAAAATCATATCATTTTTCCTGTATGGTATGGCCTTCCATCTGAACCGATGTAGATGTAACCGTATTTTCGATCCATCTTGTAATTGCAAAATGATCAAAATCATGATACACGGCTTTTATAGATGAGATTGTCTTAAAAATAGAACCTTCTGATTGGTTTAAAGTAAACTCATGCAATTCTGAATTAAATTAATTTGACGAATGTATGAGAATCGCAAGAATTGTTTTTTTAGAAAAGAACACACTGTTTTTTCGTTTTTTTCTTTATTGTTTGTCAATTCATCTAATTTTTTTCCACGCGCAATATGATTAAGAAAATATAAACAAAAAATACCACACGTTTTTGAAAACGGGGATTGATGTACTGTTTCATTGTATTCAACTGTCCTTGAATTTTTATGCATAAACCTTAAGATGTATATATTTTGACATTTCATTCCGTAACTGTCAAAATAATAACATTTATGACTATCAAAGTACATAGATATCCAATGTGAACCCGGTTTATGTTTGAGGTCTAGATTAACAATAAATGCTTTGTGTTTATTTTTTCTTTTCTGCGGAAGTTGATCGCAGGCATAAACCCCTGCAAACGCAGGTGATAGTAAACTATCGCCATGAGCGAATTGAAACAGATCGTTAGAATTCATATTTAGAAATCAGTGTAAATGGTTCTAGATTTATCGATTTGTATCGTTTTTGGGACTTGAGAATAAACAATCAATGTCATCGTCTCTGTTAGAGATTCTGAAAATTTCACTTCGATAGAAAGATTCGACGTTTCAGGGGTGGAAATCCAGTCACCCTCACATTACATAAAATGAAATGTTTTTAGAATAGATTTTTCTAGGAAAAGAAAGCATCGTGAATGAGTTGGCCTTGACCAAAACGCGTCTCGTAAACGACTATAATTAAAAACAGATTTGTTTCCTTTTAAATCTTTTCTCTTCTTCTTACGCACATCATGATTAAGTGTGTAATAATTCTCTTGATCACAGCATGTTAACGTCTGCGTCTTAGAAATAAGGGAATTTCTTTTTTCAACTATTAAACCATCTGTCAGATGGTTTAATAGTTGAAGACTGTTTTTAGAAACCCTCAATTTTGGATTGAAGCGAGAAACCCTCAAGTTTAGGATTGAAGCCAGAAATCCTCAGGTTTGGGAATTGAAGCCAGAAACCCTCAGGGTTATACTACTTATTTTTTCCACTTTTTTAGTTTGTTTTTTGAACCGAATGCTTGGAAAATTTTTTATAAATTTTCATTATTGGAGCTTTTGATTAGCGGTGTATGAAAAGGTTGTCCCATAAATTCGTAAATAGTTAAAAATTCATAAAAATTGAAGGAATTGATACATTCGAATGCGGTTTGCGAAAAAGTTATTTTCACGAAAGAGGTTTTTTTTTTTCTTTTCATACAGAAAAAAAAAAGTTTAAATTTTCGTATAGAGGGTGCTGTACAAAACAAAATCAGAAATGATTGACTTCAACCTTTCTTTAATCTCTTCTTTGTCCGAAATGTTTCTGAAGCTTCATCCGGTGATACGTGACTGAGATAAAACAACTTCAACACATTGCTTTATTGACCAGTTTCAACATCACAATGAGAACCTCATGTGTGTTGATTTCATACAGAAATTTGAATAAAAATTAACTGAAAAAAAAATTTAATAAAGCGTTGCACAAATGCAACGTCTGTCAAAAATGGGAAGTATTTGTTTTTCTCCAAATAAAGGATAGACTTGAAAAAACGTAACGATACCGTAATGGGAAAATATTTAGTGAATGTGGTAAAGTTCATGAATCGCAGATCTGCAGTCATTTGTGATTAATCTGATTATTCTTTGTTGAAGGTATAGCAATGGGTATAAATTTGCAATATACGTACTCGGATAATCTTTATGCAGCAGATAAAAATTACAAAAAAAAAGAGTAATACAAGACCAATAGAAACGATGAGCTGATGTATGATTTGAGAAAATAAAGTCTGTAAATCATATACTGGAGTTTAGAATGAATATGAATCATGTGTGATTTCCATTTTGGATTGGAATCAATGGAAACCCCTAGGTATTTGACGGGGTATTAACGTGTTCGAGGTGAGCACAGTTACAGGGAGCGACGGAACGGTGAAACTCGTGAAAGTTAATGTTAATACTTCGTTGAAGATCAGATTGCAAGCAAAATTTAATGAATTTAGTTTAAGCAACGTATATATTTCAAGACAGTTAGAACCAATTCCTGTTTTTTATTAAATCATTGATGATAAGGTAATTTTTTCTCGCGGTAGATATCATTTTTTTCAACTACAGGGAGTTCAGCCCTGAACATAGGCGGAGATAGCTTGGAAGTCTGGGGGGGGGGGTACGGTCATTATTGCTGGGGGGAGGCAAGATGATGATGATGATGTCAATTCGTATATACATATATACATTAGATCAGTCGACTCCACCTTTGACGGTGTATCACGCCCCCCCCCTCCGTATCTCCGCCCATGGCCCTGAATAGGCACAATAAAACACCCACAATCCTTGAAATCAAAGCTGAACTCTCGGGATTAAAAGGGTAATATTCACAGTAAGAGAAAACAACTCACGCGTTTATACTATCTGGCTTTGAGAAAGATGATAGAACATCTTTAAGCGAGCCCCTACACTAGTGATTCTCAAACTTTTGTCACTCTTGGGTCCCTTGCCAAATACGTGGTTCATCTGCAGTTCCCTAGAATAGTTTGGTAAATATTTTCCTCATGTAAAAGCACCACTTCAAAGCATAAATAGGTCACAAATCTATCTCCAGCTCACCACAACGTCCATAGGAGCCTGCCGCTACTCACATTTTAAGAAACACTGTCCTGGGCTATGATCTTTGGCTAGTGTACGAGAACAGAGATAGTCCTGGAGGATATACAAACATAAAACTGACATAAATACAGAGTTATGTTCCACAATTTTGACACAGCTCTTACAGTGCACATTACATCTCTTCGGAAGTGTAATGTGGCAATACATCAGGGCGCTATGTGTGGATAATAAAAGTATAATAAGCCTCGGAATGAAAACAGAATGATGATACAGAAAATAACTTTACATCATTCAACAAACAATAATTTTGTTTATGTCACGTTCCTGTTTTCTTTTCACCGAAATTTCCGCACGAGACATCCATACCTCACTGCATTCCTAGCGTTAACAACACAGAACTACAACCCTACAGTCAGTTCCCACTGTTCCAACGAATACCATTAAGTACAAGTACGCCCAACGAAGACATTCCAAAGGAAAAACTTCAGAATGTACCGGGAACGCGATATCTGATGAACTTCCAAGAGCATTATTTTTAAGTACACCGTAGAAAGTAATACAAAAAGAAGAAAAAGATGCGTAACTATAAACACAAGAAATACATATATAGACATTCATAGGGACGCAGAAAATCTCCTCGAATTCCTCTCAACAACAAAAAATCTCGGTTCAATCCTCAAGGAATTCTCTTACTCTGTAAACAGTTTCTTTCCTTATTTTCTGAGAATGCGACGACATCCAAACAACGTATTGTCATCCAGTTCATTCTCAGATACTCTCGCTATATAAAACTACCAAAAAAGAAGAATTCTCTTAGCTTTTATTTTTCCTTCGAATTATATTCTTCCCATAGGAATTTTCTTATCTCTCCTCTCTCTCTACCATTATTTATTCTTCAGCTTCAAGGAGCGACGAGAAACATGCTTTTCTAGAAACTTGTACGTAGTGGTTGGTGTTCGGACGATCCGTTCTTATCTTTTTCGAGTCGGATTTTTGAAACCTTAGAATTTTTTGTTTCATTTATTCATGTAAATGACCCTCATCATCTCAGACAAATCAATACGGAGTAGGGGTAGGACCCACGAAAACACGCACACAAGCGCGCACACACACACACACACACACGCGTTGCATGTTAGAATTCAACACTAAGGTTTTCACGAAATGTGATATTCGGTGGGGTTGGAAATAAACGCTCTCGGGAATTCTGAATAATGTAGATTGCTAGTTCGAAAAGTATCATTCTACGATTACGTTATTTCTCGGAGGATGTTTGGCATAAAAATAAAATACACATGCCTCTCTCTCCACGTCTTCATCTGTAATTTTCTCTGCAAGCACGTATCGCCGCCATTTGCATACTGCGAATCACGGCTCGTTTTTCCTCTTTGGCCTCAACGTAATTTCGGGTATTTTGGAGTGAAAATCTACGTAACGCTCAACTTTTACGAGAGCTTTACGCTGATTTTCTCTGAATTTTCTTATACACATATTTTCCCGATTGAAAAATTTTTCCAATTTGATGTAATCGTTATTTTCAGCCGTTTTGTGCACGTTTTTATTCCAATCGAGTGCACAACTGGGTGTATAATTGGTTAAAAGCGTGCTGTTTATAGAAACTGAAATTCCAGCAATAGCAGCGTTGTTCCTGTAGAGTGTTAGAGACTTGAGGGGTGTCATATCTTTTCACATGGTCAAAAAGTCTCGAAAGCTATGCTATAGTAGAAATGTCATTATAAATATAGTAATTAACCATTGATTCAATCGAAATTCCATACAAATGTATGTGCTACGGCTATGCCAAAAAAATGTTTTATATATCTCTGACGTTTTTTTGGAAAATTTTCAAACATTAACAGAAAAATTGGTTGTTGATACGTTGCACGCGTGATATAATAGCATGACACATCAATGTAATTATTGAACAAATGTTAATTCACAATGAAGAAAACTGTTCGGTTCAGAAAATGAGGCAAAGTATTTGAGATCAATTCATACTATAAAAAATATATAAATCTTTTGGATTTCTTGAATTTTGAATTTTGAATTCAATTATAAATGCAATTGACTCAAAGAAATATCAATATTTTTCCTCATTTTGTGAACTGAACAATTTACAATGATGTCATGCTATTTTATCACGGGTGCAAGGTGTAAGCAATACCTTTCTTTTCGTAATGTTTGAAAATTTTCGAAAAAAAAAATAAGTATCACAGGTGTGCAAAATATTTTATTGGCATAGCAGAGCACATCCCATCAGATCAGTTATATATGTGGATCCAATGTGAAACAAAATCAATTGTTAATCAATATTTTTTTGATAACATTTCTATTACATGTGACCGAAAAATACAAAATGAGCTGCATGAGAACTGTTTTTGGGGATTTTTTCTATCTTCCCTAGGAGGATATGCAATGGTTTTATCGTTCGATCACCTTTTCAAAGCAAGTATGGAAAGCTTTTCCTCGAAGCTGCCTCAGTAAACCCTGCACAGCTAAAATAACTAAATTCTCCCAAGGAGCTTCTCCTTCAACGACGGAAACGGTCAGAAAGTGCATGGTGAAAGATCCGGACTATAAGCCTGCTGTGGTAAGATTCTAATATCGCATTCACGTATTATGTTTCAGTTTTGATAAGTTTGAGACAACACATGTAGAACCGGTATAAATTTCACTTATCCAGGGTTCACTGATGCAGCTTCCATAAAAAAAAAACCTTCTGTACTTGATTTTCAAAGTGAATTAAATAATGACACCATTGCATATCATCTAAAGGGAGATTAAAGGGAGATTATTTTAATCTTTGGAAAATAATAAAATATTTTTTGCTGTACCTTTATTTCTTGACTCACCTTCTTCTATTCACTCACTAAGATCTTATCACTTTGTACAAAAAGACTATACATGCCAGGAATCGGGTTGACAGAATTCGATAATTGTGACCAACCATTCAGTGAAAAATGTGAAAATGATACATAACTGTATAGGATATTCTATGCAGTACGGTGTAAAAAATAAATAGAAGAAATATTTGCTCTGCGACGGACCGATTGGGTCCTTAAGAGCTGCAGTGTGTATGATTTTTTTTATTATTTATATCCTTTATTCATGTATTTGCGAGTGTTGAAAAATATATATATTTAAAGAAAAAATTGCCAAGATCTCTGAACATTTTATAAATAATTCACCACTCTAATACGTGCTTGAAATATCATTTTTCATTTCGCTAAGCTTTATTAAACCTGAACAAATAAGAAATAAATAGAACTATGATCTATAAGTACGCCATTTTATACTTTGCTTTCCTATGTCGATGTCAAAATAAAAATAAATAAATATGAAAGATGTACGTCCAAATAAGAAAGTGAAAAGTTGACGAAAAAGTTATTGGGAAAAACTTTCTAAATAGTTGGTTTTTCGTTTCTTTCGTCGAAAATATCACGAGTGAAGAAGAAAAATACCCCATAAATATATATATAATGCCCATTATTTTCATTTTTCAGCTTTCACTAAATGGTAGGATATGAGGAAAAGAAAGAAAAAGATGGTGGAAGACGGTAAGCATCTCCAGGAGAAAGAACAGGAGAGAGAGAGAGAAACGGGACTAAACCATCCGGACAATGGATTTCACGCGACATTACCCATTTTGTCGGACTAGTGATTCTTCACTTTGGTAGTGACTGCCCATTAGTCATAAGAACAGGAGAGAGAAAGTCTTATATATAAGAAGGCGGGACGCACATAGAGTTAAATGGAAACGATATATGCCAGCTGATCTCTGGCACAGCCGTTTGCCAACTATCGTACGTATATGTGTGTAGCATGGTGCCTCCGTGTTTCTCTGCTGTTGTATTTCAATGAGGACGGTCCCGGAGAAGAAAGAAAAAGGAATCTTAAGAGGGTCCTCCTGAATATAAAAGCTATTTCCGAGATAGCCGAGGAGGACGTGAAATAGAATATATAACTCGTTTTCTTCTTCTTACGCCAAAAGACGTCGGAGAAGTAAAGAAATGATACTCGTTTATAATACTCGGAGGAAAAAAAACTGCGAAACTAAAGTATAGCGGAAAACACACGAATTTCTCTCCGAGTGTGACAGTAATGTAAACGCCATGGCGGATGTAATTTCCGTATAGAAATGTACAAACGCTCGTGCTCTAGTTTCCAAGTTGAATGTAGCTATTATAAAAATAAATAAGTAACGGGTATATCTATTTTAAAATGATGTTACAATCTCTACAATATATTAATAATAATGATGAATAGCTGTCTTAAGTAGATTATTACAAATCGTTGTTTGTTTACGGTTCTCTTTTCTCTTTTGCAGCGGCGTAGTTCTGAATATTATGTAGTGGAAGGGAGAGAGAGTCCACGTATATAATATTCAGCTTTCAAGGTAAATTTACCTTAGACTTAAAGCAAATTTATTAACATTATATGCTAAATACAAAACACTGCAGCAATTTTGCAATAGTTCAGTATTTTGACCTCGGATGAATGCCGACCTCTCATTTAAAACATCTCTACATGGAAATCAGGCCTTCAACATTTTAATCTTCACGCGACATTTTAATCTTCTTTCATCACATTTTAAAAACAATCGAAATGACTGTCTCCGTTGCTTCTGAATTCGGAAGCGAGATAGCAGCTCGTCTTCAACGCATAACAAGCATTTACCAGCAACAAATTTCACATTCCTGTATGCACCAATTTGTTATAAGTTTCTCAGAGGAATATTTACGAGGTACAAGTGTGGTTTAGTAGTAGTAGTAGTAGTATTTTTACCAATTACTTGTCAGAATTTTATGTACAGCAGCGCCTGATATGGTTCACGAATAGATACGTCACTTAGTCAGAGATATTTCACTTGCTACCAATTTTCCAAATCCTTTTAATGTCTTAATCCTTTCTTGGAATTCCAATTCCTATATATCCTAACAATGAACCCAACAACATTTATGGGTCTGTCACGTTGACCGGCGGGCAGTATTATACTGTAATTGCCTGAACCATTATTTGTCTAAAAATGGTTCTTATAAATACAAGAACCTATAAGTTGGGTTTCCGTATTCTCGACATTTTAAGATCCTTCGGAACTCCAGAACAGGACATCGTATTTTTCGGGGAATTCCCAAGGCACCTTGTTTAATGGTTTTCGTAGATTATCAGCAATACTTTCCAGAACAATAATTCCTAATAAACAAAAAAGCCATCATTAAACTATTCATCTTCTTAAGACAGTTATTCGTTATCATTAATATTTTGTAGAAATTGTAACATCATTTTAAAATAGATACCTTACTTATTTATTTTTGTAATAGCCACATTCAACTTGGAAACTAGAGCACGAGCGTTTGTACATTTCTATACGGAAATTACATCCGCCATGGCGTTTACATTACTGTCACACTCGGAGAGAAATTCGTGTGTTTTCCGCTATACTTTAGTTTCGCAGTTTTTTTTCCTCCGAGTATTATAAACGAGTATCATTTCTTTACTTCTCCGACGTCTTTTGGCGTAAGAAGAAGAAAACGAGTTATATATTCTATTTCACGTCCTCCTCGGCTATCTCGGAAATAGCTTTTATATTCAGGAGGACCCTCTTAAGATTCCTTTTTCTTTCTTCTCCGGGACCGTCCTCATTGAAATACAACAGCAGAGAAACACGGAGGCACCATGCTACACACATATACGTACGATAGTTGGCAAACGGCTGTGCCAGAGATCAGCTGGCATATATCGTTTCCATTTAACTCTATGTGCGTCCCGCCTTCTTATATATAAGACTTTCTCTCTCCTGTTCTTATGACTAATGGGCAGTCACTACCAAAGTGAAGAATCACTAGTCCGACAAAATGGGTAATGTCGCGTGAAATCCATTGTCCGGATGGTTTAGTCCCGTTTCTCTCTCTCTCTCCTGTTCTTTCTCCTGGAGATGCTTACCGTCTTCCACCATCTTTTTCTTTCTTTTCCTCATATCCTACCATTTAGTGAAAGCTGAAAAATGAAAATAATGGGCATTATATATATATTTATGGGGTATTTTTCTTCTTCACTCGTGATATTTTCGACGAAAGAAACGAAAAACCAACTATTTAGAAAGTTTTTCCCAATAACTTTTTCGTCAACTTTTCACTATCTCATTTGGACGTACATCTTTCATATTTATTTATTTTTATTTTGACATCGGCATAGGAAAGCAAAGTATAAAATGGTGTACTTATAGATCATAGTTCTATTTATTTCTTATTTGTTCAGGTTTAATAAAGCTTAGCGAAATGAAAAATGATATTTCAAGCACGTATTAGAGTGGTGAATTATTTATAAAATGTTCAGAGATCTTGGCAATTTTTTCTTTAAATAAATAAATAAATAAATATATATATATATATATATATATATATATATATATATATATATATATATATATATATATATATACTTTTTTTTTGCAACACATGAATAAAGGATATAAATAATATACGAAATAAACACAATATACAAATACAAATACAACGCCACAACAGGCAAAATGCCCAACGAGGTGGCTGATAAAAAGATGCCCATAAAAATATGGATGTCATATATTTAAAAAAAAAATCAGCAACCCAATTAAAAATGACCAGAAAGAAAACATACACACTGCAGCTCTTAGGAACCCAATCGGTCCACCCCAGAGTATACATTTCTGGTATTTATTTTTTGCACTGTACTGCATAGAATATCCTATACCGTTATGTATCATTTTCACATTTTTCACTGAATGGTTGGTTACAATTAACGAATTCTGTAAAACCGATTCCTAGCATGTATAGTCAGTCTTTTTGTACAATGTGATAAGAACTAGTCAAGAAGTAAAGATACAGCAAAAAAGAATTTATTCTTTTCCAAAGAATAAAAAAATAATCTCCCTTTAGATCAGTGATTCCCAACGTGGGCGTTAACGCCCCCTTGGGGTGATGGAAAGTTCCAGGAGGGCGGTAGAAGCTTTGGGTATAACATAATATCCTATTGGTTAGATTGCGTTGGGGGGCGATGGGAGAAAAAAATTTCTGAAGAAGCTGCATCAGTGAACCCTGGATAAGTGAAATTTCTACTGGTTCACGATGCTTTCTCTACATGTGTTATCTCAAACTTTTTAAAACTGATACATAATACGTAAATGCGATATTAGAATCTTACCACAACTTCCTTATAGGCTGGATGTTGCACCATGCCATTTCTGGCTCTGTCTCCGTCTTTCACCATCTTTTTTTTTTAATATTAATGAAAGCTAAAACATGAAAATAATGGGCATTATATATATATATATATCAATAGGTTATTTTTCTTCTTCACTTTTCGACGAAAGAAACTAAAAATCCGTCTATTTAGAAAGTTTTCCCCAATAACTTTTTCGCCAACACTTTCTTATTTAGACAGCCTTCATATTTATTTATTTTTGGCATCGATATAGGAGAGTATAGTATTAAATGGCGTATTTATAGATCATATTTTTACTTGTTTCTTATTTGCGCAGGTTTAATAAAGCTTAGCGAAATGAAAAATGATATTTCAAGCACGTATTGGAGTGTTGAATTATTTATAAAATGTCTAGAGATCTTGGCGACATTTCTTCAAACATAACTTCTTCGGCCTTATACTTTTCTCTTCGAATACTTAGCTCTTTTCCAGGGCCATAGATAGGCAGTTGCGAAAAGAGCAGCTGTAAAACGGGATTAAAGTACATTGATTACTTATTTATTATGAAATCTATGTGTTTAAAAAAAACTATTACTTAAAAATCTATCGAGGTTTTGGTATGCCATATACAGGGTATTCTAAATTCATGGGACAAACTTTAAGAGGTGATTTAAGACATCGAAACAAACATTTTTGACCGTAGAATGTGCAGTTGAATCGCAATAGCAAAGGTAGTAGAGGGTGTTTTTAGAGAGTTCTCAACAGCATTTCACCAAAAACAAACTTATTTTTCCGACGGATTTTCTGCGATATGCGCTATCAACCATTCGACGGTGCCCTGCCTGCATCTTCGCATTGGATTGGAGTTTTTTAAATGATGCTAGGACCATCACGGTTATGCTAGGCCAAACAACGGTCATGTAGTATAATGACTTGTAATAGAATTTGCGTCACCAGGTTGCACCATGAGAAGGCCTACCACATTACAATACCTTGCACCCTAGAATGGTTGATCGTACTTATTGCTGCCAATCCATCAGAAGAATATATTTTGCTTTGGTGAAGGGCTGTTGTGCACCCTCCAAAACGCCCTCTACCGCTTTTGCTATTGCGATTCAACTACACATTCTATGACCAAAAATGCTTGTCTATGAGTATTATATCACCTCTTAAAGTTTGTCCCATGAATTTAGAATCGCCCTGTATTTATGTAAAAATGTGTCTGACGCAGAGCTGGACTAATATATTGCCCGAAATGCGCCCTGAGAAAGTAAAATTTTCGACCGAGCATGTGCTTTTCCTATCTACTTCGCCAAACACCATTTCTGGCCATATCACTATATTGCAATTAACTGCCATTAATGAGTTGGAAATGAAGGTGCTGTATATCGATGGTCGCCTCGAATTCGTTAGGGAAAATATCTTATCTATTCCCCCCCTCTCGGGTTCGAACCCGGGACCGTGACATCATCTTACCACCACGCCACTCGGGCGCTGTTTGTTTCTACCACATGCCCGACGCTGACATATTAAAAGAAAATCAAGCACTTTCGTTTTTTCATTTTTCAATTTTTCAATGACGATGGCTCTAGTATTTCTACACACGTGCCTGAAATTTCATGGGCATGCTTTCTTTAGCAGGATATGATGCAAGTATGTAACCAACGTATTTTGATCTATTTTTACGATCTTAATATTTAGCAGCCAGATGCGTTGGCTTACATGTATGTCGTGATAAATGTGGAGCAGCGAGATGTACGAACGAAAGACTTTTTGTAAACGATTACTTCTAAATATTTGTGTGTGTGCGAGGAGGATGAACTATGTTGCCTTAAACATTCATGAATGAGTTCGATTCGATATTCTATTTCACTTTAACGTCTTATATTTTCGTATATAGAAGAGAAATGCACATGAATAATGTTTGAACGCTAGAATCCCCCCTACTGCCTCCAATTAAATAAAAACCAAACTATCTGTTTTAATTCCTAAAGCAATAAACCTCGATGCAATAAAACCGGAACAAGCATTGATCGGATCTGATCTAAACGGGCAAAATCCGCTATGGAACTATCCGAGGCTTAATGGCAGAAGCAAAGAGATAGAGAAATTCATTGGAGGACATGATCTTTTCCTCCATCACTCAAACTCCGACCCACCATCATACGTTCATGGCCACAAGAAAAGGCTGACCAGACCTAACCCTCTCAACAAACACAGAAATAGTGCAATGTATAAATAGAAATATGTAACAACAGACTTCTGCCTGCCTTCATAAATACATTCTGATACAACACAACATCTCCACCAACGCCATCTCACTCACAAGGTTCAAAAGTAAATTTGGTCTCTCTAAACTTAATAAGCATCTCAAGGACATTCGCAAATTAATTAATTTCATTATTAATTGCCACGCCTCGGAGGATCTTAACGCCCAAACTGAAGCGTTGGAAAACAAAATAAACTCAGAGCCCTACAGCTTAGAACACAAAAAGCCTTCCCCCAGGTGAAAAACCCAGATTTTTTTTTAATATTTAAAAGTGAAAGAGACTATTAAAATAGACTAAGACGAGAAAATTTACGAAAAATTTTATAAACTAATTCGTAAATAAAAAAAAGAAACCTTCAGAGAATTCTCCAACAAAGCTTCTAATCTTTATGGTAAACAATATAAAACAGTAAAATCCAAAAGCACCGTCCCCTCCCAGCTTTTCAAACTTGCGCAAGGAACCCAAAGAGATTTCGCTAATATAATTCTGGAAAAACTCTTTCCCACACCACCGCACAGAGCACGGACACTACGACATCGTCGAACAATGACCCTCCATTCAGTCCGGCCGAGGTGGATAGGATTATAAAACTTACCCCGACGAACAAAGCCCCCGATCCTTATAGTATTGACGGCCCGATAATCAAACGTGTACACAAACAATATCCTACTCTTTTCCTCACGCTGTTCAACAAATGTCTCGAACTAAAAACATTTCCCAACATCTTTAAGATAGGGCAAATAATACTCTTTCAAAAAAACCAGATAAGAAACCTGACATAATCGACTCGTATCGTAAAATAACCTTTTTTCTGGTAGGAGGTCAATGTCTAGAAAAACTTTTGACTCAAAGACTCAACTTCCACTTGGAATCCCAAAACTATAACTCTAACCTTCAATTCGGCTTTAGGTCAGGCAATTCTATAGACCATGCCAGGAAAAAGAGGAAAAAGAAAACAGCTAATCACTCGCGGCCCGGTATGAATGATGTCAGGGCCCGGTGGTTGAGAAACACAAAGACACAACAAGGCCCTATATAGCGCACACAGGAAATGTTTTTTTAACGATAACCGGAGCCTATGACACAACAGCTACACTCGGACTCCAGGTGATCACGGGCAATTGTCCACTGTACCTAAAGCCCCAAATGCAAATGAAAGCAGTCTACACAAACGCAGTTAGGTTTAGGAAAAACATTCAACCAGAACTTCTAAACTTTGACGCCAATAATGTTGAAGCATGGGAGCATGGCTGGCACTCGATTGACGGCCAGGATATAAAGTAGCAAACACCCACATATACACAGATGTCTCCAAAACCGATGAAGGCGTCGTGGCAGCTTATTGTGTATATACAAACAGTACAAAAAAGCAAACGTGGCAAGCGGCGCTAGATAAAACCAATAGTAACTTCCACGCAGAATTGTTAGCGATGATAGAAGCAGCTACACACAATACGCAACGAGAACAGGGGAACGAGTTTTAATAATAACTGATAGCAGCTCCTCCTTTCAAGCACTTTTACATCCAACAAATAAAAACACAACAGTACCGTGTACTGAGGCGACGTTTATTAGATAACCCGAAAATTTTCCTAGGTTGTGCCAAGACCCATGTAGGTAACCTTGGAAACGAGAGAGAGCAGACTCTCTAGACAAGGCTGCCATCAACTGTGACGATAAACTTGATAACCCTTTCCCACTAACGCTCCTGAAGTGGCAACCAACTTAAACAAGCAAACCTCCAGAAATGGCAACAAATTTGGGACCAAGGAACAACAGCTAGGAAAGTGCACGAAATTGCCCCTCCAGTCACATGCAACACACTAAACTGGAATAGGGAGGGGACTATCTTAGTAACAGGACACGGCCCATTATCTACTACTATCCCTATATATCTACACGAACAGAAACGCCGCCGAACAGACAAATGTGCCTGCGGTATGGTGGGTACTCCAGTTCACTATGCCACAGAGTGCAAATTTGCTAAGCATCTATACGTGTACAAATATTCCGAAAACAATGGTTCACTAAAATAATCAAAAACAAAAACACAGCAGCAATTATTACAAGCCTTGTCAAATATATACGCGCCAACGAAAAACAAAAAATCTGTCCACCACATTTATAAAATAATGTTTTAACTTTTGCAAAAATAAGGGGCAAAATGGATTGTTCTTTAATTGGTTAGGGCCAGCTAAAGCTTTCCCCCCGAGCTAAAATGCTCAAGAACCTAAAACATGTTCTTTGCAATATTTCGCATCCCCACATGTTAAGCACCGTATGATTCAATCGTGCGTACTGGGTACGTAGGATGGCGCTGAGGGGTTAATAGGTACATGCATGATTCAGTGAGATTACTCTTGTACTATCAGTAACTTCACGAAACTTTCTGCTATAACTTTCGATGACTTGCTGCCCATAAACGTCATCCGAAAAAAAAAATGTGGCTATATCGCTATTACTCTTATAAAGATTCCATATACAGTTTATATGCATTACTTTTATTCTATTTCTAGAGGAGGGAAAAAAAAGGGTAAGAAATCGCAGGAGTCCATTCATCGAAAAAAGAGAACCGTTTCTTCCGTGACAAGAGAATTTATGGGAGGTTATCACTACAGGCAGTCAAATGTTCTGGAGCATGTCTGTTGGAGTTGATGATGGCGGAAAAGGGAAAAACTTTTATTTTTGTGGCTACCGCAGTGAAAAATATCGGCTCTGAGTATTTCCGGACACTCAAATGTGGAACCTTCAGGACATTGTTAACGGGACATGGGGAAAAAAAATCCTTCAACTTTTACCAAACTTTCCAAGCGTGAATCCTTTTTTACTATCAATACGCTTTGTATTTCATTAAATAAATTTATTTCTAATTCAAGTGATTGGAATTTATTTCATTTGAATTTGAAGTTTATAATCTTTAACAAGTAAAAGAAATACAGGGTGTCTAATAAATTCGTAAATACAGTGAAACCTCTCTGCAACGGTGTTCGGTATAACGATAAATCCCTCTACAACATTATTTTTCCGAATCTTGTTTGGAATACAAATACAAATACAAATACAACGCCACAACAGGCAAAATGCCCAACGAGGTGGCTGATAAAAAGATGCCCATAAAAATATGGTTGTCATATGTTTCAAAAATACAGCAACCCAATTAAAAATGCAATTAACACAAATTACAAACAATATATACACATGATAAAATATTATACGATGCCCATAAAGATTACTTATGGTTGTCTTATTCTAAGAATGGATAGCTTCTCGATTTACCCCAACATGTTTATCGTATTTCTTTTTAAACGTGTCAATTGTGTTACAATTTACTACCTCCGGGGGTAAGCTATTCCATTTATTAACAACCCTATTGGAGAAAAATTCCCTGCGGCACCATAACCTTGCATTGTCCCTCACCAATCGATACTGGTGTCCCCTTGTAAAAGCAGTCGATTGGCGGTGTACTAAAAGTTCATGGTCCATCCTATCCATCCCATTGAAAATTTTGAACACTTCGATCATATCTCCTCGACACCTGCGTTCATCCAATGTAAACATAAAATTGACTAAAAAACATAAGAATTGAATATAATCTAATGTTAAACTTCTCTCGATACAACGATATCCTTTACTACGATAAATTCCTCCACAATGATATTTTTTCAGGAGATTGTGAAACTTTTACATACAATATTATTTACATTCGCCACTCAAAATCACCTTCAATGTAAATTGAAGGTGAAACAAAAACACTTTTACCAAAAAGAAAATATAACTTTTTTTTAATAATACAAGGGATACTACTACTGAACCAAACATGCACCTCGCCCATATTCCTCTGCGGAATTTCTAACGAATTGGTGCATGTTGGAATGAGTGTGTATGTGTGGTGAACCTCACGTGAAGTTTGTTTCTGTGTAATGCTTGTTGTGTGTATAGTGCTTCCATCTGCCATCAATTTTTCTAACTATGAAGTGTAATGATTTGAGTAGTTGTATTGTTGTAGGCGTGTTGCTCTCTGTGGAGAGACTTTTTAGCGGGGAGATCGGCTCGCATTCTCACCTCGAAGTTGGAAACCAACTTCAGCCAATCACCACTATGACGATGGTGGGATGCGAACCCGTCATTATGACCACTCGACCACCATAGCGGCTACAAGAAATATATCTGTGGTTCCCAGCTTCGAGGGAGGAATGCAAGCCGTTCTCTTTAAAAAGTCTCGCCACAAAGAGCAGACCTGCAAATGTAATTCAGTCCAAGGTTTATAGAATATATAAGGTTAGACCCAATTAGCAAGCGCGCTCTTCGGAATGAAACTCGTTTTGACGTCACCCGATTCATTACATGACTCACTCGAACGCAAGCGTAATGTGAAATTGCTGGTTTTTAATGAATTTTTTTGGCATAATGTTCATGCTCAAAACCTCATGATTTTTTTTTTTTTGAATGGATGCAAAAAAACCGCTTATTGTCGAGATATTTTTTTTTTAATTTTTAAAAAATTTATTTGATTTTTGATGAATTTTTTCCCCAACTCATGAATACAATGTTAAGTCAATGAATGCAGCTTCTCTCTTCCACGAGAGAGGGAAATTTTAGAAACCTCGAGGGAAATTATCAGGAACACGTCTTACGAGAAAAAAACATACAGGGAAAGAGAAAAACATTGGATAAAACATTTAAAAGTGTTTAATAATTGGATTGGATTGAAAAAAAAAATTCTTGGTCTCGTACACACAGCATTTGTTCATTATTATTATTTTGAACTCGGCCTTACCTAAATTAGAGCAAAGTGCGCTCGCAGATTTCTTGCACAACGCAAACACGCGTGAACTTATTTAAGCAGTTATAATGTGGCGAAAAATTCATTCCCAAACAGGATGCCACGGCACCCGTGGGTAAGGGGCAGTAACAAGCAGTGCCGTCTTAACCCAGATACGGCCCGAGGACCTCAAGAGAGGAGAGCCTCGCAAAAATGATATCTGACTGAAAATTTCTAGAATTAACCAGGTGGGGCCTCAGAAAAGTCACTTGGCCTGGGGGCTCATGATGCTCTTAAGACGACCCTGGTAACAAGGGGAGGGGGTTCTCATCATTTTTCATCTTCCCAGGGGGGTTTTCCCGTTTGTTTTTTACTGCAGTAGAAAATAAATTCGTCTCGTCTCGCTTCTTACCCAGTGCCGTCTTAACGCATGGGCCCACCCAGACACGACCCGGAGGCCTGCTCTTCCCTCAGAGTACGCCAGTGCCGCGAGATAGCCTTATGTTAGGAATTATGTTGAAGACACTTAACTGGGCTGTAATTCCCGAACGGTGAGCCATCTTGGGTTGCCGTTGCTATTTGTGCCGCAAATATTCTGATATTCTGCTGATCTGCTGTGACGGCAATCCACGCTATGAGATTTTCCGGTGTGTCCACAGGCGTTATATAAACGAGTTATTTAAGGTGACCCCATAGGAAAAAATCACACGGATTGAGATCCGGCGAACGTGGTGGCCACGCAACGGGTCCCGCGCGTCCAATCCACCTTGGGTCCCTCTCAAAGTGGTTTGCGACACCATGTTCCATTGCAATTTTTGTTCCTCTTGCCTGCTAAAAACCCTTTGAGTTTGTCGGTCCAGTTACAGAACACCCTGTATACCCATATTGCATAAGATGTCACAAATGAGCTACTCACTCAAACCTTCTCGTGTATTGGAGACTAATGTTGCAATGGCCATGCTGAGTATATGCTAAGAGCTTGCCAAACTTTCCTAAAAACGCCTTTTTTCTTCTCAATACACCCTTACTCTATCCACAATATTTTATCCTTCACAGCCGTTTACTGGCATTTCCGAAGTATGGTAATGGAGTTTACTTCGGTGCCACCGAAAAACCACTATATTCAGATTCTCAAAATTGAATCTTTGAGTAGATGCATGATTTTATTTGATAAATGACTTGCACACAAGTGATGATAGGTGTCATTTCCCTGTCTCAGGAATTACATCCAAAGAGGATTTCTTGTGTAATTCAATGGAAGATTTGTATGTTTTTTAGATGATTGTTCATGTAAAATTCCTATCTTCCAGGAAAACAATATGCACATCATCATATGAGACAGATTTACAAAGAACGTTCGCACTCAATCACCCACATTCGAACCAATCTATGATATATGGGAATCAAACAATGCGTCTAATGTCATATGTCATCCGCACAATCTGATTGGATTGTGTAATTCTGTGATGCAATAATAGTGCTATAGCGGGACACATAATACAGAGACGGACGAAGCATCGTTTGATGAACAGAGAAACAACATTTAATAACGGTCATGACAATTAAACATTCACAAGGGCAAACATCAAAGACCAAGGAGACTGAGGGTAAATCATCAAACATGACCACAACGGGCTCAACACGAGCCAACTGTTGTTCCCTTCCCTCAGCTTCGGACGACACCTGTCTTTCCGCCAGCAGCACCGTCTCTTGCCATTGAAACGGTGTAATAGGTTCAATAATTTATAAAACCGTGCATATATTTGCCACCTACTACGCAATTTCCACGGTTTCTACGGATTTCTACCATAAAATACGGAACTACTGTGAAAAACTACGGAAGTCTGGTTTTTCTAGAAATTTATTTTGCTCCAGGATTTCTTTAAAATCCATTATCCTGTCGAGCACAAGATGACGTCACGCAAGACCCCGATTTCATTCTTCCGCTTTTTCGAGGCTTAGTTCGTCCTGGACTGGAGTATGCTGTAAGGTTTTGGAGACCATACCTACAAAGGGGCATAGACTTGGTTGAAGGGGTGCAGAGAAGAGCTACACGTGTCCTTATTGGCACACAGGGCTTGAGTTATGAAGAAAGACTTCATTTTTTGAATATGTTTACATTGGATGAACGCAGGTGTCGAGGAGATATGATCGAAGTGTTCAAAACTTTCAATGGGATGGATAGGATGGACCATGAACTTTTAGTACACCGCCAATCGACTGCTTTTACAAGGGGACACCAGTATCGATTGGTGAGGGACAATGCAAGGTTATGGTGTCGCAGGGAATTTTTCTCCAATAGGGTTGTTAATAAATGGAATAGCTTACCCCTGGAGGTAGTAAATTGTAACACAATTGACACGTTTAAAAAGAAGTATGATAAACATGTTGGGGTAAATCGAGAAGCTATTCATACTTAGAATAAGACAACCGTAAGTATTCTTTATGGGCATTGTATAATATTTTATCATGTGTATATTGTTTATAATTTGTGTTAATTGCATTTTTAATTGGGTTGCTGTATTTTTGAAATATATGACAACCATATTTTTATGGGCATCTTTTTATCAGCCACCTCGTTGGGCATTTTGTCTGTTGTGGCGTTGTATTTGTATTTGTATCTCCAAAGTCCAAATATCAAGCGAAGAATAAATATCAAATTAATAACAAACCAACCAATTGACATGAAAAGGTGCGGTTTGTAATAAAACAACTTGTCATGACCTAGAGTTCCTTTTGATTTAAATAAAAGAAAAAAATGCAAATTTCACTCACAAATGGCGCTGTAAAATACCCCAAACTAAAATGGTAGGCTACCTAAAAAGTTCGTCAAAATTGAGCAAACGCCCGATAGGCTCATACAACATGCATACTGTCCAGAACAATGACTTTTGGAATGTTTACTTTGGTTCCGAAACAATGGTTTGCCACTTTTTCAATGCTCCCAGTATATGAAGAAAACACGGGTAGTGCCAGGTATTACTGCTAGTTTGATATACAATGTCAGATTCACAATTCTAAAGTGATCTGGTGCATAGATTTTTTTGCCATTTGTCCGACCCAGGGTATATACCGTACGACTGTGGATTAAGTTATACTCAGAATTGAAATATTAGGATATTTTATTATTGATTTAATCTCTGAAACATCCCTTGCATAATCGCCTAGCAATTCATAATCTAAAAATTTTGAAAATAAAATATTAAAAAACTCGTAGATTTTCACGAAAATGGTTCATTCTTTGATAACACAAAAAAAAATCCATAAATAAAAATAAAGACAAATCAAAGTCATTTATGTGAAAATAGTAAAAGAAAAATATATAACATAATATGAATAAATATATAAAATTAAATTAAATGATCTAAAACCCATTAAAGAAAAAGACTCCATGGGATTTTCGATTTTCTCGTTTTAAACGTTCTCTCGTAAGTGTGATTCGTCAGGTTTGCGTATTGGCAAAAAATACGTAAATGGGAGCAATAATTTGTGGACAGACAAAAGCCACATAAAAATTATTAAATCTACATGAATTGGGCAGAATGTTACTTTTGAAGAATACATGTCAAGCATATAACGATTGTAATATTAAGTCAAACTCAGCCTTGAAATAGTAGGATATTTTACTATTGATTTAATCAATGAAAAATCCCTTCCATAATCCACTAGCAATTCGTAATTTAAAAAATTTCTAGATAAAATAACAAAAAACACTCGTAGATTTTTCACGAAAAAATACATTTTATTCGTAGATAAGACCAAAAAAAAAAAAAAAAATACATAAGTAAAAATAAAGAAGACAAATCAAAGTCAAGTATGTGAAAATGGTAAAAGAAAAATATAAAGTAAAAATAAATGATCGAAAACCCATAAAAAAAAGGAAAAAAGACTCCATCAACAAAATCCGCGAGATTTTTCGATTTTCTCGTTTTCGTGTAAACGTTTTCTCGTGAGTACGATTCGTCAAGATTGCAGCAAAAAGAGAAGGAAAAAAAAACATTGAAAAATATATATATATAAAGAAAACTGGTAAAAAACAACTCTTAGGCCCCGTTGGTGTAATGTTAGAGACCTTTAGGAAAAAGCTAAAGAAAAATAAAAATGGAAAAATACGGGGTTTTTTTTTCCCCTCCCTGTACATGGAGTCACGAAAGACTTTAACAATAGCGTAAAAGAGCGACAGTGGGATTCGAGTTACGTCGTAAAAACTGGAAGTAAACGATTTGATTGATGTAATGTAATTCTACCTGATCACTTCTTGCGCTGGTCATCTTACGCCACTGGTCAGAGGCTTCTCTCTCTCTTTCCTCACATTTTTTTCTTATTTTCTCCTCTTCTGGAGTGATTCGTTCTCTTGAAAGAAATCGATCGGTTCGAATGGAAGTACTGTATGTACTGTATAAAGAAAGGCTCTATGTATGTCAGAAAGACTTAAGAGGGTTTTTTTCCGCCTCTTTTAAGCCCTAATGTTGTGACACGTAATGTTTAAGAAAAATCGACACTGTTTCTACAAAAGTTGAGCACTCTCTAATAAATTCGATATACGGTCAAACTAGATTATATAGGCCTTGGCTGTGTACAGACACTCCGGCTGAGACGTAAATATAATGAAGTCTTCGTTACAATACTAGATATCCAAGGATGATGTCACTCTCCACACAATGGGGTTTTAACAGCTGGCTGATGCGAATATATATTTAGGAAAGAAAGAAAATCAAACTGCCTTTGCGGGGAATTGAACCCACGTCCTTTCACTTTCCGGGTGAACGCCCTAGAGCATTAGACTACAAAGGCAATGAATATCTCAATCTTTCCTTGGAGCTCGTGTGCAGGCCAAAGCTGTTAAAACTTTTGTATGGATAGCGGAGAGTGACATCATCCTTATATAAGTCGCCATCTGGTGGCAGTGTCAGCAATTGTGAGCTTTGGTTTGAGTTAGGTCCGACCGTCCATGTACGGTCTCGTTCAGTGCACACGAGCTCCAAGGAAAGATTGCGATATTCATTGCCTTTGCAGTCTAGTGGTCTAGGGCAGCGGTTCTCAACCGGTGCTACGCGGAGCCCTTGGGGCACCTTGTGCGCTCTCTAGGGGCTGCGCGGCCGCTCGAGGGAAAAAAAACAGTAAAATTTAAAAAAATAATTACAATATTTTTAAATAGAGTAAAAAGAAATCAGTAACTTTTTGATATGAATAATTAAAAAGTTGGCCTACAAGGGCTCCGCCATAGAATTTTTTTACTTAAAAGGGCTTCGCGAGTCAAAAAAGGTTGAGAACCGCTGGTCTAGGGAGTTCACCAGGAAAGTGAAAGGTCGTAGGTTCGATTCCCTGCAAAGGCAGTTGGATTTTCTCTCTTTCCTAAATACATCTTCTCATCAGCCAGCTGTTAAAACCTTTGTAATACTAGGTATAACGATAAATCCTTCTACAACGATATATATGTTCTTTGTTTGTTTTTTCAAATCTTGTTTGGAATTGCTTATAGTCTGAGATGATGAACTCCTCTCAATGCAACAATATCCTTTACTACGATAAATCCCCGTATAACAATATTTTTGAGGATATTTCGAAACCACTGCAACGATATATTTTATAGTTGGTTCAAAGTTCACCTTAGACTGTACTTTTAAAAAAAATCCTCATTCGTTTTTGTTCTTTCGAGAGTGTAATGAACAACGTCGGTATTTCGCACTGTAGACCCTCTGAAAATGTTTTTTACGGTGAAGCTACTACTTTCTGTGTATCACAAAAAAACGTTCTGCGGCACACAAACTACTTTACTGAGTGAAACAACCCCAACTGCATTTTTTCAATTTTTTCAATTTTTTTTTTTTTCTCATTTTTGACGTATATTTTTCAAAGATGCCTAAAAAAGTTCGTTGTTTTGAAGTGGCGACAAATACAGAAATGTGATATTAGGCATCAAGAGGAACACAATTTGCCATAGAACATGGCGTCGCAAACCACGTTTAGTCGGCGAAAATTGCACACGTAGACGTTGTAGTAAAAGTATAGTAGACTTATAGTACACGTGGTAAATATTTTTAAATATTTATAATTTATTTATTTTTTTACTTTTTTGTACTATTTTGCACTTATTATTGTGCTTTATTTTGTACACCACAGGCTGTGTTGTTTTTCTACTTATTATTAACCTTTTTGTCCCACTCGACATCACACCCTTCATAAGTATTTTCGCGATTTTCACCTACTAAACGTGGCTTGGGGTACCATGTTCTGTGGCAATTTTTTTACCTCTTGATGACTATTATCCATTGGCGTACACAAAGGAGAGACCCCCAAAACCGAGATTATACTGTTATTTTTTGCAGAAAAAACATAAACTCCCATCCCTTGAGAAGAAAAAAATTGAAACCCCCCCCCCCCCCCCGAGAAAATTCTTCGTACGCCTTTGCTAATATCACCACTGTGTCGCCACCACAAGGCAACACCCTGTACATGCCCTTTAGGGCGTATTGAATATATTTCGGTATTTTAAAATGCATGTACTATGCGAGATTTTTGAATGCATGTTTCCGCAATTTTGAATGCATGTTTCTGCAATTTTGAATGCATATTTCAGCATTTTTGAATGCATGTTTTCACAATTTTTATGATTTTTTTTTTTAGTCTTCGGCCATTTTAAATGGTTTTTTTTTTCATTTTTGTGTATATTTTTCATTTTTAGTTTCATACTTCGGCATTATTAGATGGATTTGTTTTCCTCTTTCGCACATACTTTTGATTTCATTGCATATCTCGGCATTTTTACGTACAGATATATATTTTTATTGCAGTGTTTATATTTCAGCATCTTTACTGCTTGTTTCAGCGTTTTTTAGTGCATATATTCGGGTTCTAGTTATAACCATGTTTTAACGTAATTGCAAAAGTTTTGCTTCAATTGACTAAATTTCTCAGACACATTGTAAATTAAATCATTCACCAATTAATGTGATAAAACATGATGGAAATACAACTGGATATGTTTTTAATCTTCTAGTGATAAGTTCTCATTTACAGTAATCACATTAGAGTGATTAAAAAAATATTGTGTGAATACAATCTCCAAGCAGACTTCAAGACAAATATTACCTTTTTCTGACTTGGTATATCAAACCAGTGTGTCTCAACCCGGAGCCCATATGGCCTCCTTGCGGTGCTGGGATATTCTAAAGAGTGTCACAGATGAAAATTAAATGGGAAAGCAGCCATGGTAGGTGTGCCCGAGTGGCGCAGTGGTAAAGATGCTCGTCTTCCACTATGAAGGTTACCATCAAGGTCCATCTGTTCGGATCCGGGCATAGAACATTCGAAAGCAAGTTCTTTACCTACCGAGCCTAGGGCGACCACCGATGGATGGAGCCTTCATTTCCCACGCAACTCCACTGGTTGGAAATTGCCGTATGGCGATATATGACCGGAGTTGGTGTAGTAGTAGTAGCCATGGTAGGTGGCTGAGTGCGCCACAGAGCTGTGAAAAAAAATTAGAGTGTGCAAGCATGTGAGTAACTAAAAGAGGGATCTTGTGTGAGTACTGGAGTGATCAAAAGATTGACCTAAAAAGCAAATAATCAGTCAATGAACGCCAATAAGAGTTATTTTGAGAATATGCAAGCAGGGAAATGACCTCAAAAACAAAGAAGCACGAGTAAATGAGTGACCTAGAGAGTCGGCAAGCATGTGAACGACGTAAGCAGTAGCATATAGAGAGGGATCGGGTCAGTGAACAACAAAAGAGTGTACAAGCATGTGAGTGACTAAAAAAGTGTGCAAGCATGGAGTGACCAAAAGAGTGTGCATGCATGGAAGTGACTGAAACAGTTACATAAGAGTGAGAGAGCACAAGAAACCAGATCAGTGAGGGGCAAAAACAATGACCTAGACAGTGTGCAATCATGGAAGTGACTTCTAAAGCTGGAAAACATATCGGTAAGTGACTAACAGAGTGACCTAGGTAGTAAACATGTGGGAGTGACATAGGGGACCTACATGTTGAGATCTGGTATTATACTTTTCGAGAGTAAGTATATAAGCTGTAATTTACCGTCCAGCAAAAAGGAAACAAACTGAACCTGTTGCGTAACGCAAAAACTCACAAAGAGCGCTGAAGAACTCAAAAAATGGATGCTCTCCACACTTCGAACATGCGCAGGTCACTTTAGCATCCCGAAGAGAACCCATTCCATACCATCTCATCAGCAAGACCAAAGGCATTCTGTTCTCCAATAATTGGTCTTGTGTTTGTAGGTTCTTCTCCTACTACACAGATGACGTTAATTGTCTTAGTTAAGAACAAATCGTGGCTTATCCTATTAATGATCATTCGACCGCAGCGCTTCTCTCCAAGTTGCATTCTGATGGCATCGCTTAATCGTGCTCATCTGGCGTAAGTGATCAACGTGATCCTAACACCTGGTACCACGCAGGCGCGGATCCAGGACACATCGTCCTGGATCCGCGCGAATTGTGTGAGCTCTTTGAATCATACCGTATTATTCGGCTCTTGGGAGGGTTAAAAAATCATTCCTATTCCTGCCCCCCCCCCATTTTGCAGATGGAAAAACCCTAGGCAGATATCTTCAGCTACGAATGAAGACGAGGCAGATATCTTCAGCTACGAATGAAGACGAGGCAGATATCTTCAGCTGCGAATGGAGTGAGGCAGTCATCTTCAGCTGCAAATGAAGTCGAAAATATATCTTTAGCTGGGAATGAAGTTTAGGTAGACATCTTCAGCTACAATAAAGCCGGAAGGATATCTTCAGCTGTGAACGAAATGAATTCAGACATCTTCAGCTGTGAAGGCAGGTGGTTACAGGGTGATGTGTCAGAGAAGTGACTCATTGTGTAGGTGTATTGTATGACCCCGTATTTTGCGGGACAGAGAGACAAATTTACTCTACATTTTTCGGCTCTTGGCCAATCGCCCCCGCATCCGTGCTTAGTAACATGACATGAAATCTTTGCGGCACGTTACTTATATTTTTCCTTTCCACGGCCCCGGCCACACGCTACAGCACACCATCTCCAGTCATATATCATCATATGGCAATTTCCAACTAGTGAAGTTAGATGGGGAATGAAGGCGTCATCTATCTCTCTGTGGTCGGACCAGGCTCGATAGGTAAAGAAGTTTTCCGGATTTTCTTTTGCCTGGATTTGAACCCATGGATCATGACGACAATCTTCATTGTGGAAGAATCTTACCGCTACAGTACGCTGGTCGGACGTTAGAGGTGCATATCGAGCTTTTCTGTGATGACCAAGAATGTAACAGATGATACCGTCATTTGTTCAAACGTTTGGTCATTGACACGGGGCATTGGTCATTAGGATATATTTGGGACTCGAAAATAAGTCGCAGGACTGTGTAACTACTTGTTAGGAATCGTTCGTAGAGAAATGGCGGAATGTTTCGCAGAAAAAGTAATTAATGAGGCAAAATCTTTTTTTTTTTTGTTCCACTAAAATTACGTGAGAATACGGAGAATTCCCGGAAAATACTGATCATATGGTCATCCTAATTATGTATAGTGTATTCTCTTTTCGTGAAAATATTGTTTAATTCACTGCGATTCACAGAATCCCTTAATTTTCGTTCTTGGCGATCTTTTAGCAATTGTAACCATAATTTGCGTATGGATTTGGGTCAAATAGTGTTTGTTTTGTAGTTTTTCTCTTTTGTCTTTCTGTCTTGTATGTTGATTTTGTCTGAATAAATAAATAATAATAAATTGGCGGATGGATTTTGGCTAGAGTTGGCGATATCCAACTATAGTGAACAAAAGAGCCTAAGTTCATCTTCAGTGGAGATTGGCGAACGATTGCCCAGGGCGGAAAGTTGAGAGGGGGGGTAAATTTGAGAAATGAGTGGCCAAGAAGATTAGTAGAATGGCAGAAGGGTGGCAAAACTTGTATGGCCCATCATAAATTCGCATCTGCCCAGAGAGCCGGGAGACTAGTTCTGTGAGGGACAAAAGATTTCGCGAGCATATGAGTGAACAAAAGAGTGTCCAATGATGTGATGAGCAGTGCCGTCTTAATGCATGGGCCCACCCGGGGCCCTCAAGAAAAAACATGGGGCCTCACAAAAATGCGAACCGGTTGAAATTTTCGAGCAGTTCTAATTTGTCCCGAGGGCCCATGATGCTCTTTAGCCGGCCCTGGTGATGAGTGAGCAAAACAGTGACTGAGAGCGTGGGTATGCGTGCATGGCTTCCACAAGGGGTGGGCTGGCAAGGCTCCAGCCCTGGGGCCCGGGACAATTTTCATTATTTTCTTGTCTTTTCACGCTATAAATCCATCATAAAGGGGCCCGTGAAAGTGTGGTCGGGGGGGGGGGGGAGTCCACAAAAGATTTCAGCCTAGGGGCCCTACTCCAGGCTTTGGGGGGCCATGTGCATGTGAATGACCAAATAAGCAAAAGACTGCCTTAGAGCGTGACTAAGCATGTTAATGACCGAAAGAGTGACCTATAAAGTGAGGGACCATGTCAGCGAGCAACCGAAAGAATGGCCAAGAGCGTGTGCAAGCATGTGAGTCGCCAAAACAGTGTGCAAACATGTGAATGACTAAAAGAGTGACCAAAAAGTTTGAAGCACGTGAGTGACCAAAAGAGGGGGGACCAAAAAGTTTGAAGCATGTGAGTGACCAAAAGAGTGACTCAGAGACACGGTCGTATTTATAAGCGATGGGTTATAGCACAGGATGACGAATTCGAAGAATGAGTAGTGAAGAAAATTAGACTAGAATTGATGTTTGATGTGCAAGCATGGCATCGCTCTCCACTATACATACGAAGGTTTTTAACAACTGGCTGCTGCGAAAATGAATTTTTGGAAAAAGAGAAAATTCAACTGCCTTTGCGGGGAATCGAACCCACGTCCATGGACGGGGGGGGGCATTGCCCCCAACCAGCGTCAAAGGTGGAGTCGACTGATCTAATATATATATGACATGAATGTCGCTCTCCACTTGTTAATACAAGATATACGGAAGACTGGATGTTGTGAAGATATTTATTATTTTAGATGTTAATTTTTCAAGGAAGGAAAAAACTCATCTCTGGCTCTACCGGGAGTCGAACCCGGGTCCCTCGATTGCCGGACGAGTGCTCTGACCACTAAGCTACAGAGGAGATAGAGATTTCCCTTCGCTAGAGCGTATATATGCCGAACGGAACTCTCCTTTGACGCTGGTTTTAATTTTCTCTCTCTCCAAAAATTCATCTTCGCAACAGCCAGTTGTTAAAAAAAACCTTCGTAGAATTGATGTGCAGCAAAAAATCCGTGTAGGGCTCGTCAGGCGGTAAAATCATAAATCCCCGTCCGCCTAGCCGTAACGTGCGAAGCAATATTTGGTTCCACATGCAGCGCATTAGTTCTCCGAATGGAAAATATAAATCATTTATATTTTCGGTACAGTCCTACGAAAATGAAGGAATCCGTCACAACGTCGGGGGATTCTCACGCGTGAGAAGAAAGTAAAAATGTTTTTTTCCCCCCCGTGGAAAATCCCATCTTTTACAAACGTCCAACTTGGAATTTTTATTTCCTAAAGGATCCGCGTTTACGAATGAATAATTTCTTTTTTCCGGTAGCTTGTACATATGCGAAGATTAACCTTAGTCCTCGGGGCAGAAGTTGTTGGCAAGAGAGAGCGAGAGGAAATGGACAAAGAAAGTGCAAAAAAGAGTGCAAAGGAAAAAGAACTGGGTGAAAGAATTCCGTTGTGTTGGGGGGGGGGGCCTCCATGTTTAACACATTTACTTAGTCAACTTCTTACTAACATTTTTTTTTTCTATCTAATGTTTGATTTTATTTTTTCTCGATTTTTGTTCTGAATTTCTTTATCTTTTAGAGGCTGATAAATGGATCTGTTCGGCATCTTGGAAAAGCGATGGGTTCCCCTTGCTTTTTTTTTTCCCCCTCAGAGAAATCTGTACATCTTCGAAGGGAAAAAAAGATTTTCTTTCCCTTTCGGAGCAATCGTTTTAAAAGAGAGCCACCGCGTACGAGTTTTTATACCATCTTAAGTAGTACAGCTGTGGACAAATTTCGCATTTTCTATATATTCTCGAACAGCCGCCAGCACTTCGCAAGAGTGGCGTGGTGGTAAGATGCTCTTCTGCCACCGTGAATGTTGCTGTCACGGTCCCGGGTTCGAACCCGAGGGAGGATATAAATAAGATATTTTCCGCTGACGCGAGCTTGAGGCGACCACCGATAGACAGCGCCTTCGTTTCCAACCCATCTCATTAATGGCAGTAAATTGCAATATATCGATATGGCCAGAGTTTGTGTTTGGTGAGATAGTAGCCTTGGGGCAAAGGGACAAGTCTCTCATCATTCTATGGTTTTTTTTCACGTTATAAACCCACGATGAGGGAGCCCATGAAAGATCCCACCCTACGGACCCTGCTTCGGGATGTGGGGAGGTGCTTTGTTAAACAGCTCTGGGGAGCCGGCGGAGTTCCCGAATAAGCATTGAATAGCGGAAAAGGGCACCGAGGTTGAAAAAGTTTGAAACCTCTGGTTTAGATCAGGGGATAGATCAGCACCTCCTAGAGATATAAGGCCTCTGCAGTGTTTGCCGTAAACGTCATTCAGACTACCTAGCAATTTTGCCACATTTTGAAACACGGCATCCTATTTCGTTTCTTCTTATTTTGGCGTAGAATCTTCCTGATTGGCTCACAAATATCGCATAGTGATTGGATGTGGGCATAGAAATCGCCAATTCTGAGCCCGATCATTTTTCTTCGCAACGATAATACTGGCACGAACAGGGAATTTTTTCCCTGAATATTCTGAGGAGAAATGGAATACTTACTGACGTCACTAGCAGAGTGTGGAGGCCTTCTATCTCTAGGAGGTGCTGGATGGATACGCAGATGCGGATTTATTGCGGGGATGCAAATTTTGCCGCCCTTCTCCCATTCTACTAATTTTCTTGGCCCCTCTGCACTTTCCGCCTTGGGCTACCGCCCGCTAAGACCCCCTCCCTTTGAATACGCCACTATCTAGAATTAAACCTATACACTGCTTGGCCAAAAAAAAAAGTCGCACACTTTGCGACTAAGTAGGTTCGACTTTCAACACGAATTAAGCACGCATTTGTCATTGCATTGATTTCATGGCGTGATATCTCGACACTTAATTTACTCACTTATTTTTCACAACATTCTTTCACTAATAACCTTGATGGATCCAGGAAGAGTCGAATGATTCATCGGATTTCTCTCTCTAATAGGGTCACCACATTCGAAATTCGAATATTGTTTTGTCAACCAAAAAAATAATCTACATGTACAAATAATACATATGCATTTTTCTTTAAGCCATTCTATTAATGATGGGTATTTATGAAGGAATCGGGCATTGAGAACCATGGACGGAGATACGGGGGGGGGGGGGTCTCGTGAGTAGCATAGCCCCCTCCCAGCGTCACAGGTGGAGTCGGCTGATCTAATGTATATATATGAATTGACATCATCATCATCATCGCCCCTCCCCGGATTTCCAAGTCTACCCCCGCCTATGTTGAGAGCGCTGTTTCATCCATTTTGTTTATTTCTAAATATAAGAAGGAGGAAAAATAACCCTTTGTCAGTGTTTCTCAACCTTTGGAAGAACGCGGTCCGGTCGATTTCATTTAGTGAGGATAAGGCCCGGTCGCACACATGAATAATAGGAAATGAATGGGGGGGGGGGGGGGGATTGAAACCTAGAATCACTCACGGCCCGGTTCGACTGATGTCAGAAGGCGGTACCGTGCTGCGGCATAGTGGTTGAGAAACACTGCCTTAGGCGGTAGTTTTATGTGACGTAAAATGTCATATGTATTATACATAATAATTATAAACCGTTTATGTTGCATTTTGTGTCTTATGTTGAGTTTTTCACTTTACAGCGCCACCTGTTCGTGAAATTTGAATTTCTTTTTAATTTATCAAAAAAATAAACCACTCTAGGCCATGATGTATTTTAGTGCAAAACCACATCTTTCTCAGTCAACTGGTTGATTTGTTGATAATTTTTCAAATGTGTTCAGTTTTTCAGCGCTGTGAAATTTTTGTGAGTTGAAAAAAAAATTGCATCCAATTTCAATAAAGAATAAAAATTCAAGTAAATTTTTGAAAAGTAGACATTATTGCAACTTCAAGGTAAAATATTGAAATATCCCGGGAAATACAGTATGAATGGTGATTTGTCATAATATATTGTATTTCAACCTTTCAAATTAATCCCCTTGAACCCAATTCCCAGTAACATGAAAAATTTGAAGAACCACGAACTTACAGCATAAGCGTCTGAACTCTTCAATGAATGAATGTGACATTGTATCGTGTAACTCGGGGGTTCTTAACCTTTTTCAACCTCGACTCAAAATCAACAAAAAGATCAGAAACCAGAGACGCAACGAGTGCTTTTATCCCAGCTTAAGTAGATTTGTAAGTAGGACTGTAAGTAGATTTGTAAGTAAGACTGTAAGTAGATTTGTAAGTAGGACTGTAAGTAGATTTGTACCACTCGTGTAGGAACCTCCTGCAAATCAAGTTTGAGTCATGGCCCATATCTCAAGAATCCCGCCGTTGTGGTGGTCGAGTGGTCATAGTGACGGACTCGCATCGCGGTGACCTGGATTCGAGCCCCATCGTCACCACAGTAGTTCCCAACTTCGAGACGCAAATGCGAGCCGATCTCCCAGTTAAAAAGTCTCGCCACAGAGAGCAACAGGCCTACAAACGGTACAAATATTCAATTCACTTCTGAAATATAGATGGCAGCACTGAAAAATTTGACACATCACTATATACGCACTCAGACTGTTAGTTACACACACTTGCACTTCCAGCACAACTCACTAGGTAGTAAATTGCCCATGGCGATAGATCTGAGTTGCGCTCGGTTTAAAAAAAAAAAGGTGAAGAATCCCTTTGGCTGGAAGTGTGTTTGTAGGACCGATCTCAGAAAAGAACGTGTGAATCAAGTTTGGGTCGTGACGTATAACTCAAGAATCCCATAGCATCCATAGGGGAATATGGATGAGGTGCATGTGCTGTTTAGTAGTACAGTAGTAGGAGCTCAAGAATACCTGACTGTAACTGTATTTGTACAATCCATTTCGGAAGTCCCCTGCGAACCAAGTACGGGTCGTTACCCATAGCTCAAGATCATTTGACTGTAAGTGTACTTGTACCACCAATATCGGAAGCTCGTGCGAATTAAGTTTTGGTCGTGACCCATAGGTTAAGAACCCCCGATGTAACTCAATTAAAATATTTAAAAAAAAAAGCCATGCACAAACGAAGCGACTAGGTTCTCTATGCTGTGACTGGCATCGTACAAGAGTCGCGAAAGTAGAGGACGCGTCTTTTTTTGTGTTGTGCTGCGATACATTTTTTTTTTTGTTTCTTTCATTATATTAAAGGGCTTGAATGGTTTCCTTCCTCGTGACGAGGTAATCACGGTTTTTAAGGCACTTCTCACGCAAGAGTTTCCGGTCAAGATTTTTCATTAGAACTCATTGGTTTCATTTTCTTTCATTATATCCCCCGCTCCCTTTTTTGGCTCATTCCTATATATTTCTAAACACGCAAGAGTAAGTGGGAAACCTTATAAAATGTATAACGGAACCGCCCAAATACTGTCTGGTAGAGAAATACTAAAAATAAAGGGATTCCTATACAATTTTGTTACTGGAAATTGGTTTTCTGTTCAATTGTATGAATATAGTATGATTATGATGAATAATAGCCTCTCTCTTTTTTAAGGATCGAGAAGGAACAATGCGATTCTAAAACGCAAAACGATCTAACGTCTTGCTATTCATTCAGCTGTAAATGACGGGTTTTTTACATGGAAATTAGGGAAGATAAAAAAATGGTTGAAAATATCTATTTAGAATAAACACCGGTCACATAAGAGAGTATTAACACGCAGGAGAGTATTAACACACATGTTAGGAGTCATTCAAGTATTACGTCAGCATCGAGGGGGAGGGTGGGGGAGGTGTTTTCGACTTTGCTGACTTTTGATGGCAAGGGGGGGAAGGGGGTTTGAAGCTTGCTTACGTCATCAACCGCCCCTTTTTGAAGATATGAAATATTCTAAGCTGCTGAAGAAATTTTGCTGACGGGAGGGGGGGGGGGGGAGGAGTCAGTGTTTTGCTGACTTTTGCTGGCAAGGGGGGGAGGGAAGGGGGTCAAAAATGGCTGAAAATCTGCTTACTTAATACTTGAATGGCCCCTTACACATAAATAATATTTGTCTTGATCCATGAAATTGTGTTGAAAGGGCTGAAAAAGTTTGAATGTCAATAATTTCTAAATAGAATAGCATTATAACACAAAGCTTTCTTTTTTTTCAAACCGAGTACGACTCAGATCTATCACCGATTTAATACCTAGTGAGTTGTGCCAGAAGTGTAACTGTGTACCTAACAGTCTGAGAGTGTTTGTAGTGTTGTGTTTGATTTTTCAGTGGTGCCATCTACATTTCAGAAGTGAAGTGAGTGACGTGTTATGATTGAATTACATTTGTAGGTCTGTTGTTGTCTGTGGCGAGACTTTTTAAAGGAGAGATCGGTTCGCATTCGCGTTTTGAAGTTGGAAATCACAGTAAACCAACTTCGGCCGATCACCGTGTCGACGGTAGGGTTCGAAACCGGGACCTCGCGACGCGAGTCCGTCACTATGACCACTCGACCACCACAGCGGCTATGCCACAAGGCTACGTACAGAGGCCTATTTACGGTTTTGCCGCCAGTAAGCTACCCGAATTTCGCCACCCTTCTAGCATTCTAATCTTCTTGACCACTCATTTCTCGAATTTGTGGCCTTCGTGCTATAACCCGCTTGCCCCCACTCTATCTGAAAATAGACCTGAGTCTATTAGAGATGGGACAAATGGTAATTTAGCCAAAAATACCGAAATTTATTAAAATTCATCACAATTATAGATGAAACTTGTGTTTTTAATTCAAAATAAAATTACTAATGATTTTCGAATTATTGATAATGAATTTATTACTTGAATAAATATTAAAAACTGGTATCTTAATATTGAAAGATTTTTATTGCCATGATATACTGAGTTTGTTGTTGCGTATAGGTTTACACAGATATTCGGCCGAACCGAATATTCGGCAAAAGGGCCGAATACCGAACAGGAGCCGAATATTCGTCCCATCTCTAGTGTCTATGTCTTTCACATGCTTAAGTCATCACACTGTGCCAAGTCGCCTCACATGCGCTCTTTTGGTCACACACACACTCTAAATCATTCTTTTTATCATTCACATGCTTGCACACGCTCTAGGTCACCCTTTCAGTCATTCACGTGCTTGTACATGCTTTTCGTCTCTCTTTTGGTCATTCACGTGCTTGTACATGCTTTTCGTCTGTCTTTTGGTCATTCACATGCTTGCAGATTTTCTAGGTCATTCGCTGACCTAGTCTCTCGACAGAGACGGATTCGTGGTTGGAAAATTTCGCCGCCCTTCTTCGTATTATGTACTAATTTTCTTGGCCACTCATTCATAAAATTTACCGCCCCTCTAAACTTGCCGCCCTGGGTTATATCCCCACTAAGCCCACCCCCAGCAAATACGCTACTGGTTGCGCACAGTCTTTTTCAGTCCGCGATATTTTTTCCGCTCACGTGCCAGAAACTTGTACATATACATTGTACTTGTACCGGACACACCCCGCTTCCCATCTCACAGAGATATCGAAGCTTTCCCGGGGGATGGGTGTATCCGGAAATTTAATAATTTATGTGAAAATACATATACAGTCGGCCCCGCCTAAATCGGATAAACATCCCTTGGAACCAAAATTTCTCCCATAGAGACAATATAGAAATTTTCTGCTTAATCATATATTGCCATTCATACACCAGACCAGACCAGAATTGAACGTTTCCGTCGCTGCCCAGCCTTTGCAGGCTGTCTGGCGACTTACAGATCACCAGGGGTGGTATGAGAAGGAAAAAGACAAGTTTGTGCATGTGTGTAAGGTATGTAGTGTATGTGTGTGTGCAGAGAATGAATGAGCCAGGAGAGTATTGTTTACAAATCTTCGCGAAATGAATGCTCATCGAGATAAAACACAACACAATCGAAGAACAAGGGGGAAATGTCTTAAGGGAAGTAGCTGATGATATGCTACCCAAAAACCCCAACATTAAAAATATTTACATAATCGAGAGACACTAACCAGAGATGTTTGAGGTACTGTTGAACCGTCATCAGTCATATAACCATAATCAAGAACGTCAAAGAAAAAGTTATAATGAAGACATGACACATACCATCTCTGTATTGTAATAACATCAGTTTCAACACGACACGAACCCAATGCACCATTTTATGCAAGCGCAAATTATGAATAAATGAGAAAAATTATTAATTGCGAAAAAAAAAAAACCATATAAATGCCTCTGAATTGCGATCACAGCATCCGCAATATCAAACAAAACTGATATTAGATTGATAAATTGTTTTGAAAAAAAAAAAAAAATCAAAATCATGAAAATTTTCTGCAAATTGCATCAATTCGTCACCCAATCCACGCTCAGCAAGTCCATTGGCCTAGAGTGTACTGTGGGTATTCTAGGGTCATAATAGACAATTTCTCTAAGATGCGGGTGTTCAGAAGATCGTAGCCTGTCAAAATGAGCATTGGCAAGCTCCTTGATATAGTCCAAGATTAGTGGTAAGTCAAGATCTTTACGGATGTTTTTTCCTCTCACATACCAGGGGGCTCTGGTAAACTGACGAAGAATGATGTTCTGCTGTGTCTGTAAACGTTTCATATTTGCAAGACTGGCATGAGCCCACACTGGGGCAGCATATGTCAGAATAGGACGAATAATAGTTTTAAAAAGAATTACTTTATTCCTCAACGTTAGCCTGGCCTGTGGGAATGTGATTCTGGATAGCATCCCAACTGCTTGTGAGGCCTTATTTCTTACGTACATCACCTGAGGAGAAAATGAGAGCGACTTATCTAGTATACAACCTAGATATTTGACTTGGAGTTTTCTTGTCAACACCGTATTGCCGATGTATATGGGAGTTCTTGGAAACTTGTACCATCTTGTGAAGAGAATATATTGACATTTTTGATGATTCAACTTTATATCGTTGTCTTGGCACCAGTCCTCAACGTCTTCAGTTGATTCTTGTAAATTTTCAATACATTTTTTCCCTTTTTTGTGATTGGTCAACAGGATGGCATCGTCAGCAAATAGACCAAGCATTCCGCGCTGAGGAGCTGGGAAGTCATTGATGTATAGCGCAAAGAGCAACTATACATATAATAGTTTTGTTAGATAAAAATTTAAAATTAATGGAAAGTATGTTGCCAAGATAAGGTGTGAAAAAAAACCTAGACTTGATAGCAGGTACTGGCCTCGAAGTATCTAAATTGTCTTTAGTAAAAACATTTAATTATTTTATTTCTGTTCTTCATTGAGTCCATAGAGGGCGCTGATTGTCGCAATGAAAATTTTAGTTGTAATTCAATATAATTTTCATTTCATTTTGCTGTCTGATTTATTATAAAAGCTTTATTCACCACATAATCGTTAGTTCCCCGCATAATCGAATATCCCGCTTAATCGGAAATTGTGTCCTGAAACCGATAGATGTGTTTAAGTGGGGCCGACTGTATATAGGGGTCCATATGACATCGTTATATCCATCGTTATAATACGATCTATATCATTAATGATTCATTAATGATTTTTCATCGATTTTAATGGTAGCTGGAATCTCTACGAACTTTTTTCCTGGCAATAATTGGCAACTTTACTTGTCTTTGACAATTTCTTTTGGCTATAATTAGTATTTTTAGGTGCCTTTGACAATGTTTTTGTGGATAATTTGCGATGTCGCGTATGAATGCCGATTTCCCGTATTTTTATGAGGGGAAATATAGTCAGCCCAGGTATTTGTCGTGGTATGTATGTATTAATACGTTGGAATGCATTTTCTAGGGGAACACTTTTCGCGGGATGTGCACTCCTGCTGTATAACATATCACACTATGTATTGAATCTGAAAATGCTTTTGATCTCCAGTACACTGTATATATATATAAAAGCTTTTTTTAAAGGAGTATCCCGACCAGACTGAATAATGCCTGAATGTCCAAGACACTCTGTTAACAGAACTCGAAAAATGTTTTCAGTAGAACTTACTATCTTGGAATGCTCTGCACTTTTAGTCAGGAAACCAAAACTCCTTGTAGCATGATTTTATTTGCCAGGTGCTTTTCAAAATGCACACATGCGCAGTATCATATATATATATATAATATTCCAGTGGAACTTTATACCGTGACCTTTGGGGAATTTTTAGCCGATTTCCATGTAAACCTTTACTATATTTGACTAGGACGTGTAAAATCCCCTGAATGAATGAGCACCAGGACTCTTGCCACTGCACCCATCTACCACTATGAAGGTTACTGTCACGGTCCACGGGTTCGAATCCGTGCATAGAACGTCAGAAGCAAGTTCTTTACCCACCGAGCCTAGTGCGACAACGATAGATGGAGCCTCCATTTCCCACCCAACTCCACTAGTTAGACATTGCCGGAGTTGGTGTGCGGTAAAGTAGTATGTCTCTGCCAATGGATTTATCCCGTTATCGAGATCTCTCTTAGCCCCAGTCTCTTGGCAGAGGCTGGAACAAAGTATGTGCACCTAACAGCTTGAGCGCGTACATAGCGGTTTGTCTAATTTTTCAGTGCTGCCATCTATATTTCAAATTATGAGGGAAGTGTAATTATTGAATATTTGTACCGTTTTGTAGGCCTGTTTCTCTTTGTGGCGAGACATTTTAATGGGGAAATCGGCTCGAATTTGGGAACCACAGAAAACCAACTTCAGTTTGGTGCCGATGGGGTTCGAATCTAGGTCCTCTCGATGTGAGTCCGTCACTATTACCACCAAGGCGGCGTGCAAAATCACCCTGTGGAACAGACATTTTTCTACTGGAGGGTAGTGCACTAGACTATAAAAATTCAAATTCGAAGTTTGTAGACACACATTTAGAGTCTCTAGTCAATGTGCTATTCCCATATAGTTCAATATGAATATTCTGATGTAGTCAAGAGACAATTTTTCACAATACATCCTAGCACATTGTTGAACGAGTGCTGGGAAGTGTAAAATCCCCTGTGGACCAGATATCTTTCAACCTTTTTCGCTTTTCCTATTCGCGGACTGGCGAAATTTGTCGCTCAATTTTTTTCACTGGGCCGGTGAAATTGAGTGACCAATTTTTCCCGGACCACAATACATGGGAAAAATAATGTGTGCGTCGGCAAAAAAATTTAAACAATAATGATAGGAGGAAAATTCCTTTTCCTTCTGACTTGTTAAAAATCTATAATATTTATTATTACTGTACTGTTACTTTTGCGAGAAACATAACATTGTCAATAACTGCTGCCATCAACCAAATAAAAATTAAATTATCGGTATATAATCTTCAAAACAAAAATTGGTTGTTTTAAATTGGTATGCACCATTAAAATGAACAATGTGTGGCATGATACCATAAATTTTTTACTTTGATGCTGCATGTTGGTGTAAATTTTATGCACCCACTTTACTATTTCTAGGTTTTTTGGGTGCTAACAAAAGGGTCATTCAAATATTACGTCAGCATCGAGGGGGGGGGGGGTTCGGATTTGCTGTCTTTTGATGACAAGGGGGGAGGGGGGGTTTGAAGGTTGCTTACGTCATCAACCACCCCTTTTTGAAGATATGAAATATTCTAAGCTGCTGACGAAATTTTGCTGACAGGGGGGGGGGGGGGAGTCAGTGTTTTGCTGACTTTTGCTGACAAGGGGGTCAAAAATGGCTGAAAATCTGCTTACTTAATACTTGAATGGCCCCAAAGTGATTTTGTAACTAACGTAAAAGGACGTGTTAAACCAGTGCATAGCTGCCAACTTTTGAAAATGAAAATTAGGGAGATTTTCGCGCGGACGAGTATTTTATACTAAAACCACTTCCTAATAAATACAAAAGCGATTTTTCCACATAAAATAGGGATTTTCCACACATAAAAGTTGAAGCGTAAGGAATAAAATCCCCATTCAAAAATTGAAATCAAATAAAAAAGGAATTTTACACACATGGATGTTAAACAATTGGGAATAAAATCCCTACGCAAAAAACAAGTGAAATTGGAGGCCAAAACTTCAATGGTGATCTAAAAATATATATATATATATATATATATATATATATATACTATATATTGCGTTCAATCATGTTTTGTATCGCACGTACGTAAGTTCAACAAAAGAGGAAGTTTTGACACATGCGCGTCACTATAATTTTCAATCATTATCCAGGACTATTGGCTGCTAAGCTGTTTCCCTGAACGATAAGACAAACAACTTTCCTTGTTACCATCAGAGGGTTTGTAAAACTTCCTTAAAAGAGGAATTTCCCACTATCTCCCCCTAGAACTCCTTAATAGTATATGAAGGCGTCTTATCTCCCCCATTTACGACGTGTGACGTCATTTCGAAAGGGGGAAAAACAGAGACAAAACACTTCTTGCCCCACAAGAAATTCCTCAGGGATTGGTTTCAGAAGCGGAGATTCTTTTTAAATGAAGTAGGGAATTTTTAGGGATTTTTTGTGATTTTCGTAAAAATTCGGGAGAACTTTTCGGGAGGTCCAGAGATGAAGCCAAAATTCGGGAGACTTAGCAGCTATGCCAGTGTGGTCCCGGCTTTACGTCAAAAACAGGAGAGAAAAGAAATCCTTTTCGCGATACTTTCTTTTACCTCCTTCTCAGGATATCTCGGTAAATGGGAAATTGCATTGTCGTGTTGGAAAGATTCATTTTACATCTCTTTAATCTCATTTGACGAGTGATTCATTTCTCTCTTCCTTCTCCTCAGACGAGACCTTGTGTCCATAAGCTCTTAGTATTGCATGCAATGGAAATCCATTTATTCTTCTGTGGTCGACTAATGGCCATGTTTCTCCAATAATTCTTGAATGTCTTCTCTATGGACACATCTTCGACAATTGATGGTTTCTGTTCTTGAGCTAATACCTCAGTCACGTTCAATAATTCAATTAGGCCACAAATGTGGGCAGAGAACTTTGTGGGTAGGGAAAACTTTCTTCAAGCAAAATTTAATGACCTCCATCCCGGGCTTTATAGATGATCTTGACTCAGTGTATGATGCCGAAATGGTTTTTCCGTAACTCTTAGAGTGTAAGGTTTGTTCCGCATTACCCACATTTTCACAGTATGTGCGTGAGTGAAAGAAAAGAATCATCGATTCAGTTGTGATCATGTGAAACTGAGTAAACGAAGCGAAAAATGTTTGCTTGTGATGGGCCACTTAAGTGATGTGGAACTGCACAGTGAATCACTTAAGTAATGTGTTTATGGGCAAAGGCTACATTTGGCCCGTCGGTCATGTGTTGAACATGTAAGCTGTAATGCCTTTCGAAAACGTTTCTCAAGATATCTCAGTTTATATAAATATTTGTCCTGATTTGCCTGTCGTATGCAATAGGGGAAGGAGGGGGGGGGGCGTATAACGTGGCCACAACAAAAATTAGAATATCAAAATACCTTTACATGCAATTTTAATCAATTTCTATTAATTCAAATGCTTTTTGAATGGTGATAACTCAAACATAGAAAAAAAAAAAATTTGCCCCCCCCCCTACCTCAAATCTTTTTGCTTCCTCCAAAGGTCGATCCCAAGTTCACCCCTGCTAAGAGAAGATAAAACAAAAATGAATACCTGGAAAAAAATCCCATGTCCACTGCTGGACTAAAGAATTTCTGCGTCAGGTTCGAATACCTGCATATATCTCTTCATTGAGAGAGATGATCTGGTAAGGAGGCGGTCAGAAATTGAAATATTTTCATTGACTCACCTGGGACAACAGATACGAGGGAACCAAATGGCATGGCGATATCAACAATATACGACGGAGCAGGAACCGAAAGCTTGATTGCAACAATAAGCAACAATTTGCCCGAGACTTCTTTCATCTACACTAGAGTCGGTTCAACAAGATACTAGTTTTACAAGTGACAAATTAACTTTAAGCTTTGTGCTGTCTACTCATATTTCATTTAGTACATGCAATCTACGTGAATGGATATGCTTAGTATCCGACATCTATATATGAGATGACCCACCCCCATACAGTGTGTGTCACAAAATGAAACATCTGAATTTCTATACGTCTCCTTGTTCTCCAATTAGTTAATTAACTTCCAATTAGAAAGTCGGTGCTCAGTACCTCCTGAGGTCCACGAAAAAAATTCCAAAAGTTTCTAATTACACTACAATATTCGCCAAGATATTTGAATTCAAAAATTGGAGAAAAGTTATGAAAAAAAAAAAACAGGGAGAAACTAAGAACGCTCTTTTTTCTCTCATTTATAGTGTCTTTTCCCAACTTTCATCCGATTTGGAATTCAAATATCTCAGCGACTATTGCACTTAGAAACTTAGGATTTTTTTGTTGGCCCCAAGAAAGACATAAGACAATTTCCTAACCAGAAGGTAGAGCATAGAGGACTGTGTAAAATTTAGATTTTTTATTTTGTTACACTCTATTTTTCACTCTCAAAACGGGAAAAGTGTAATTTTTGAATGCTGTTGAGCATTTTTTTAAATTGGAATCGTACCTCTACGATGGGCGGTTGATGAGATAAAGGCTATGCTATAGCACTTACAGGACACCCTGTATATTGTATATACCACTGTTTCCCAAAGTGAAAAATATCGCCCCCGGGAGACGATGGAAGAGCCCGGGGGGCTGTAGAAGCTTAGGGTCAGCCACACCTTCTCTAACTGGTGTTTCATTCCACTGGTATTTGGACGTAATATTACGCCCATGGTCGTAAAGAGGTAAAAATAAGAAATTTTTCATTTACTCATGAGGTAACTTCCACTGAGAATATTTTTCTCGGATCTATTTCAGTTGAATCACTATCAATCTATGGGTTAATTGAAAAGCCAACTCGAGACTGATATAATTTCAATTATCTTTTGAACTTTCTAGAATTTTTAATTATCTTTTTTTATCTTCATTTGAATTATATACAGCTTTAAGAAGTATTGCGTCTACAACTTGGGAAAGTTGAACCAGACTCGAACCACTGAGCACAAAACAGACTGTTAATCTACCCACTCATGGTGTTAGTCAGGATTGCACGACAAATGACATACACCATTCTTGCGCACACTAATAATTCCACACTGGTAATCGCAAAGTAGTTAAGGGGCCATTCAAGTATTCCGTAAGCAGATTTTCAGAAAGTCAGCAAAACACTGATACTTCGATGAAACATGATGAAACTGTATATCGATTGTCAGGTTTGTTTCTGAATGAACCAAACAGCGTCTCACTCGTAATTTGGTGGTGGCAGAACAGGAAGAGACAGAGGAGAGTATAGATCCTAAATTATGTGTGATTCATCGACACTAGGGAGGTAGGCGAGGGCATTACGGAGTGTCATATTGTCATGAGGAGGATATTAGGTGGGATAGACTTGAGAGAAATCTCAAGCCATGACATTCATAAAATTTAAACCACATTGGAAGAAATATGAGCATGCAAATACCAAGTTTCCGATGCAATACCGGTGTTTTTCGAGATGTTTCGTATTCATAAATTCATTTCATAAATCAACGTTCAAAAAAGCTTGCGTCACGACAACTGGTTCACAGACTGCTACAACATGAGCTACATCAAGGCCATATTAACATGCCGCATGGCATCTAATGATATATATATGATGAAATCTGGTACTATATTTTTTAAGAGTAGATTGTAGAGAATCCGACGTCGAAAAATATCGAACTCGGTGCTGTTCGATGTCGTATTATTATATGGAACAATATGAAAATTGTAGGGGTAGGAAGGGATGAAGTCCAGTTTGGAGCAATTTTTGGAGCAGCAAAACATAGGATTCGGAGCAGTTTTAGAACAATGACGTATAAAGTGGAGCAACAAAATTATTATTGCAAGTAGGGCTGGGGCGATTGGTGGTTTGGCCGAATAACCGAATATTCAGCGGTCAAATATCAATTTTCTTAAAATTCATCACAATTATAAGTAAAATTGGTGTTTTTGATCAAAATGAAATAATTAGTTATTTCAAATGATCGATATTGAATTTTAACCGCAATTTATTATTTAAATAAATATTAATAACTTTTAATTGAAGGACTTTTATTGTCATTGATACTGACAATCAAATTTAACGATGATATAATTGTATTTTAATATTTCTTACAGAAACAAAATTTTTTTCAACACTTTACAATTTTACATCTAATTAAGAAAAAATGTTAACCACTATTTACTTTCAACTTAGTAATGCATTAAAAAAAGCTACGACTTATTTTTCACGCGTTAGATGTTCTTTGCATTTTTCAGTAGCTCAATACATATAGCAGCAAGGTCAACCAAACAGTTACAGTTTGCTGATGAAGAGATAAGGCACGTTTTCAAGCAAGTTTCACTATTGGCCCTGGCAGTTGAAGCCCTGTGAAATACTGAAGTTGAAGTTTCACAATTTCATCGTCTGGCTGCGCTGAGGATCGTTCATATATCAACTGACCATACATTATCGAAACAAAAACAGGACATCAATAATTGCTGTGGAGGAAAGAAAAATGCAAATAGAGGCGGATTTATGGTTTTTTTGTCATCCTTTACCTATTCTATTCTAATTGTATTTGCAACTCATTAGGCTGAAGCCCGCTTAGCCTTATTCTCGTGACTATGACTGTCTGTAAGTCGCTCTTTTTGTCACTTATCACACTTTCTGAGTCTTTCTTTTCATCTGCCGCTCACTAGTTCATTCTTTTTTGTGCCTCACTGACCTGGCCATTCACACACCCTCTAGGTCACTCTTTTGGTTGCTCACTAACCTGTTTCTTTCACTGATATGGTCCCCACTTTTAGTTGCATACCCTCCGTTTGTTTTGGCAGAGCCGTCTTATGGCATCATGGGTCTCCTGGCCAAGTGATTTTTCTGAGGCCCCTACCTGGAAAATTCTCGAAAAATTTAACTGCTTCTCATGTTTCTGAGGCCCCTCTTCAGTTGAGGCATCCCGGACCGTGCTCGGGTGGGCCCATGCGTTAAGACGGCACTGTGTTTTGGTTATTCACATGCTCAAACACTGTCTAGTTTATTCTTTCTTGCGGTCATTCACATGCTGTCTACGTCACTTAGATGTTTTCATATTCTCTAAGTCACTCTTTTGGTCACTCACATGCTTTCGCACACTGTGCACTTTTTAACATCCTGCGCATACAATTCTTACCTGGCCTGGAGGCCCATGTTGCTGTTAAGACGGCCTTACACCTAAGCTGTATTGGGGAAAGTATTTGATCAATTTTTTAACTGATTTAACGTCCCAATCATTCATAGCCAGCTTGAAACGTTTTTCAGTAGGAGAGGAAAATGCTCCACAGATAACGCCAAAAACTTTGTGGGTGCAAATGCTGAACTGAAAAATCTCATGAAAAATCCCGATGAGGCATTATCCACTTACCTAACAAACGAGAAAATTGACTGGAGGTTCATTCCCTCCAGATCACCCAATTTCGGGGGCCTTTGGGAAGCACGTGTGAAGTCGTTCAAATTTCACCTGAAGAGAATTGTTGGCAATGCAAACCTTATCCTCGAAGAATTTCTTACTGTCATCTCAGAAATTAAAGGGGTTCTCAACTAAGGCCACTAACACCTTTGCCCTCAGAATTTGACAACTCCAGGTCATTTTCTGATTGGTCGACCCATAACTTCAATTATAATGTATGTATAAATAATATAAATATATATAAATGTGTGTATATGTGTATTTCTCTTTCCTCTATTCAAGTTCTTCATGCATTTCATTCCCACAACACACGTGCGTACTCATATTGTCGTATTCATGTTGCTCACGGAATAAGGTGCTAAGCAAGATGCCGCGGGTGATCCCCCCTAATTGTATATATTTCCCCACACAATACTTCTATTTTGTATATTTTCGTTAAATCCACCGGAGCGAGTGAACTCAACCCAATAAAACTGATGCTGGCTTCTAGTCCGCAAGTTATCAAACCCATTTGCTCACCAATAAGGTGTTAAGCGAGAGATGACTCGCTCCGATGGATATATATATATTTTATTTCACAATAAGATTCTCATTTCTTTTTCTTTTTGTATACTGTGTATATAATATGGCAAGTGTAAGATAACATATGAGATGGATGGGGGGGGGGGGGTTGTCTCAATTGCTTTTAAAACATACCCCCATCCTAATATGTGTACATTCATCTTAACTAAACCCCGTAACTTCTCCAACTCTTAATACCATCTCGTCTGTAATCACCACAAAATTTGTTAATCATGACAGTACCCAATTGTCCGGGGAAAATATGTTGTAAAAATTTTGTGTTTTTCTTCTTTTTTTTGACACAAAATAAAGTGTTCCAGACTCTTCCACGAAGCTGGGCTGGAAGAGATCTCGGCAACGGGATAAGTCCAGTGGCAAAGTTCTGGCGTTCATTCATTCATGCTGTCATGTCGCCGCTTCAGTTGTACCCCTGTGTCCGGAAAGTTTTCTGACAAAGACGAACCGGGTATCGAACTCGCGCCACCTTTAAACATCCTTTGGTACTTTAGGCGAGTATCTTATAGATCTGGGCTACCACGCCCACCAAAAAAACCAAAAAAACAATTGCAATAAAAAGAATAGAAATACTTAGTTCAAGATATCCGTTGATATGCATACAAATTAATACGACTGATGTTAAAATGGCCTGTTTTCCCTTATGGGACATCTGAAAGGAAAAAAAATAAAAAAGTTCATCCCACAGGCCCCCTTGACTCCCGGCTGCGAATATAACATTGGATCCTATGGGTTCGCTTGAGTTAGGGGGCTGTGAGAGAAAAATATTTCTGAAGAAGGGGCAGATGGAGCAAAAAGTTTGGGAAACTGAATTAAAGCAACAATATTTGAGCAACAGTATTGGGATAAAAATAAAAAAAAACCAGCCACATTTTCTTGACAAATTTTTCACACCAGTCTATCTAAGATGACACACTTTTTGCTTACTGAGGGCACTATTTGATGTCTGGAACAGCAGCAGTTTAAACGGGCTAAAAATTTTCTATATTCAGAAAGAAATTGTTGCACAACGGGAGAAAATTTCGGAAGAATCAACACGATGTTTGGCGATTCAACACTCGTTATTTAGCGACATTAGCGATTTAACTTGTCATTCGGCAAAGTTACTGTATTAGAATTTGTTAATTGCGCTGACTTGCTTTTTTACTCGCGGAATGAATATTTTTTTACGCAACATTGGGATTTGACACAATGACGATCAACGCCACTGGTTTTTGAAAACGGAAACTAAAATTGAAAAGTGTAATAGTGTTCCGGATAATTTCCAGTCATTCAAGTTTTTGACCGTATAAACCATTTTTTGACACTTGTGTCAAAAACCCAACTCTGGTCTAGATATTTAAAGAATTTTCTGGAATTTGTGACTCAAATTTCCGAGCTTGCAGTAAAATACAGGAGAATATGGCAATTTAATTTTTTTTTCTCATCCCATTCGAACTAACACATCAAAAAATCATACATATTAGAAAATACACATTTAATTTCGAAAGAAAAAACAAAAGCACCACCACAAACGGACAAGTTATTAGTATTTCTCATATAAGATACAGAGATTCCATTACTAGTCACACAACTACATACATATTAAACGAAAGATAAACATTAAAAAAAAAAGAAGCAGAGCCTGTCAGCTTGCTTCCTGCTCGCTTGCTCACTGGCCTACATAACTATCATAATCATTTTATCTACTTGCACTGCCGGAACTACTACCTTCCGCACCGAGAGTCTGTGTTCCTGTTGTCTGAGTACCTCGTTCAATAGTGTGGGTAGCAACACGAAACATTCGCTGGAGTGTCATAATATGTCTCCTCCGGTTACTGATATCACGGGCCAATGTGTCGACTTCATAAATTCGACTGGTTTTTAGGTTTTTGTAGGAATTTTTTGTCATAGGAGCTCTGTCATAAAATACAAGAAACAAATAATGCGTTAAAAAATAATGTAATTTAATACATTATGGATGCATTTATACTTTAAAGACATAACCCTGTGCAAAAGAAGTGGTCGACATAATCTAAAAAAATAGCAGGGCTCAGCATGGTTCACAGCCTTAAAACCAGGGTTGGCAGGTTTTATGTGACAGTTTAAACCACGGGTTCTGGTTTAGCCCTTTTCAGTAGTGCAACCCAAAATCAATAACAAGATTTGTTTCGTGACCCATGGGACTGTATGCTTTTCAAAATTAGTGAAATCGATGAAGCAATAAGAGCTTTTATAACAAGACTACTAAGTGGATTTACACGACTCATTTCAGAAGCTGCTGCAAATAAAGTTTGGGTCGTGACCCATAGCTCGAGAATCCTTGCTATAAGTGGGTTTATACGACAGATCTTGGAATCCCCTGCGAATTACGTTTGGGATGTGACCCATAGCTCAAGAGCCTTGACTGTTGGTGGCTGTGTATGACCCAACTTGGAAACCCATGTTTGGGGTCACAACCCATAGGTTAAGAGCCCCTAACCCTTAGCTCACTACTCCCTGGCTGTAAATAGATTTGTACGAGTCATCTCGGAAGCCCCTGTGAATAATGTTTGGGTTGGGACCCATAGTTCACGAGCCCTTGACTGTTGGTGGATGTGAATGAGCCATCTCGGAAGCCCCTGCGAATAATGTTTGGGTTGGGACCCATAGTTCACGAGCCCTTGACTGTTGGTGGATGTGAACGACCTCTCTCGGAAGCCCCTGCGACCCAAGTTGGGGTCGTGACTAATAGGTTAAGAACCCATGGTTTAAACTGTCACATCAAAAGCCCTCTGTCAAAAATCTCAAATATTGCTATTCAATATAACAATTCCCATTGAAAATACACACACTGATTGGATGTAATGTTTAAAGTCACAGTTATACAAAGAATAAATAAGTAATATGATTGGAAAAAATAATATTTTCTGCTCTCTACAGAATTATTTCGGACAATATATGTGTATTTTTCCAGTAAAATATACAATTTAAATAGATAGAGCATGATACAAAAGCAAGGGAAAAACTGTGGAACAGTTTGATATTCCTCAATTCAAAATGATTCTTTCCAAAACCTCTTTAACTGCTTATATATGTGTATTGATATAAACCATTTGCTGTACTGTTTTCATAACAGAAAGGTGTTTAAAAAAATATTTTACACTATATATGGAGAGTTGATTTCTGTTATTAAATTTATCTAGATAATCACTTAAAGCAATACCCTTATTGTGCGCATAACATTAAAATATATCTAGCAATCGATATACAAAATTGTAGGATTAGAATGTCCTTCAATGTTGCAGTTCTGGCTTGTGTATTATGCCGCCTCTAACTTATGAGAAACTCCTGTAACTTATTCTTAGTGCAAAAGTAAGAATGACTGCTACTAAACCAGACATGCACCTCGTCCATATTCCTCTGCGGAACTTCTAACGAATTAGTACATGTTGGAATGTGTGTGTACGTATAGTGAACCTTCCCTGAAGTTTGTTTCTGTGTAGTGCTGCCACCTGCAATCAAATTTTTAGTTTAAAGTTTTTCTCGAGTCATAGTGAGTGAAGTGTAATGAATGAATAAGTGTAACATTGTAGGCCTGTTACTCTCTGCCGCGAGACATTTTAATGTGGAGATTGGCTCTCATTCACACCTCGAAGTTGGGAACCACAGAAAACCAACTTCAGCCAACCACCACTGCAGCGATGATGGGGGTTGAACCCGGATCCTCGCGCTGCGAGTCCGTCACCATGATCACTCAACCACCACAGTGGCTACTAAGAATGAATAAGTTTGATTGTGATGATAAGATATATTCAACAGCATTAATACAATGAAATAGTTTCCAATTGAAACTGTATCTAAACGTGCAAAACAATGCTTTGGGTATCAAGTACTTCCAGCTCAGCTTTGATTAGAAATGATTTAGATGAGAATAAATGAGTCTAATTAACATATTAACAGGTGCTGTGCCAGAATTTTTATATTGAATAAAATTTGGGCAGATAAGAAAATTTAAAATATCAAAATAGATATTTTATATTCACAATAATTATACTTTAAAATATGAAACATTTAACCCATAAAAGTTTTTCTAGTATTTAACATATCTATTGAGTTAAAGAAACAATTTGACAACATTGACACCAAGTTTTGACTGTTTCAATACTGTTCATTTCTCAGATCAAAAATCTAACCCTGTGATCCTGTATCACACATATTTTGAATAAACAGCTCTATTTCCCTTAGTAAATTGAACACGGGTAATCAGTAGTTCAGATAAAATGGACCTTAAAATTACATAACTAATTATCTGTTCTAGATGCTTTGTATGTCAAAAAATTCAAAATTCCTAAAAAAAAAATTAATATTTTGTTTTTGTTATTGTAATGAATTAGTGTTAAAAAATAAAACCTAATATCCAAAAAAAGTAAGTTTCTCATCATGTTATATATACCTACTACCACCAGATATAATACCTGGTACTGCCTGGGTTTTCTTTAAAGAGGCTTTTTGGATCACGTGATATCTCCTTCTTTCTTTGAGGGACATGCAAACCATGTCTAATAAACAAATTTAGATTTAAAGAAGGGTAGAAATGAATATATTTTTTTCCCTTTTTTTTAAGGGGCACTAAGTATTTCGATTCCCTTCCCTCCCATGAACTTCAAAGTCATCTGCCTGTTTCTGCTTCAAAAATGCTTAGTTAAAGCTGTGGAATTTCTTGGATGGAATTTACGGGGCCATAATTAATTTTAAAACATCGTAAACTATATGAATTTATGCAGTTGAATATCAAAAGACAATACGGAGACATTAATTTTCATGCTTGAGAAGATATAAGTAAGAAGTTGAAATCAATGTTATTGTATGAATATCCAACTCAAAAGTAGGTCCGGCTAATTACTTCATATTTTAATCTCCTGGGCTTTGAATATCTCTAAGCGAAAACTCAATATTTCGAAAAAAAGAATTCTATACAATTTTCAAAATTATTGATGTGACAGAAAACCCCACCAAATTTCCACATTTCTACAGTAAAATCGGCAATTTTAACACTGATTTCTATGAGGATAACCCTTTTCCTGACCCTCAAAGCGATGCTGATGATGATTATGACGTCTATCCAAAAAGTCTCATTACTGGGAGTATTGAAAATGTGGCCACCCATTATAAAGGCATAAACTATTATGCATATACTGGCAGCGTTAAAGGAGTGACAAACCATTGTAAAGACATATATACATATCTGAAACGCACTGCTAGGGAACCACGGTAGCCAAAGTAAACGTTCCCAAAGTGATTGTTGAGGCCCAAAAACCATTGTTACTCAACAGTTTTTTGCCCATTTGGGGCATTAGTCCTGCTCTGATGAAATTTTAAAGTAGCCTATCGTTCAAGCCGGGTCCCATTTGGTATATATGCAAAATTTAGTGACAATCGATCTAAAATTGTAGATTTGTATAGAGCACGCACGCAGACAGACAGAAAATCAATTTTATACATATAGATTGTGTTACATATATACTCGTTACTTAAAATATCAAAAGAATTAAACAGAAACTTCAAGAAAGGAATCAAACCGATTAGAATTTAAAGCTTTACATTTACTTCATGAATAGGACAAGTGCGTTGTGAAAAAAAAGAAGAATTACTTGACTCCTTGGTTACATAATCACTATATATATATAAAGAACAAACGATTACAATGATACCCATCTTTTCAACTACTCCATTACAATTCACACACACACCACAAGCACGGAAATCAAAGTCGTGCTCAAGTATTAATTTCCTACATCTTAACACCTTGACATACTCATCAAGAATTGCCCTGAGAGAAGCGAAACTCACAAGATAGTGCTCCTGGAGTGGGACTTTGGGCCAATCAGCATGTTGGATGAGATACGTCACGGAAAGTTTCCACGAACTTAGACCACCCGACCCCTTCAAAGTGAAAGTGGACCTCGTCCATCTAAGGAATGTCCGAGGGGGCCATGTGGGCAAACTTCCGTTCTCACAATCTGTGAGATAATTCCCCTTCACCAGCCGAGGAAAAAAAAAAGAAAAACACCTACACTTTATATACAATATATCTATCTAGAACTATAATAATACAATTTACATAAAGTATGTTATGACTTTGATCATAACAATTGTATTCAAAATATTACCCAAAAGCATTCATTCATTTAGTTTTCCGATAGTTTAAATCAGTTTTTGTGCTTGACATGTCAAAAAAACCCAACCCTACACAAAACTAGTGAGAATAGTGACTGAATTATTTTAAAAAATTTGAATATTTTAAAAGTGACCAGATGGAAAATGAAATTTTGATATTATCAGCAGTAGTATACAATGGTGTTCTAATTGTGGACATTCTTTATACCAGGGTTGTCAAATTTGCTCCCCGGGTAAATACCCATCCCCCCCCCCCCCGGGCCTAATGGATTTATTTTAGGGAATATTGTTTGTTTTCGAAAAAAACGTGTTGCTTTCAGGTTAAAATTTTAGTTTGAGCTTAGTTTATGTATTCCAAAAATTGCTGCATAGTGCAGTGTTTAGAATATGTATATTTTGAAATATTTTTTAATGATTTTTTAGGAACAAAAATGTGATAATAAATAATTTCTTAGAATCACAAACACCCTTTTTTTTATAATTCTTCTACCTTTTTTATGTAAGCATTTAGGTATGAGATTCACATATTAAAATATGTTACAAGAAATCCCAAATAGAAAATTGTAACCATGGACCTTAGTTTGAAAAATATACCTGATATATGTGATAAGCATACCTACAGAAATTTATTTATAATACACAATAATTTTTCACACACACACATACACACACACAAATCCTTGTATAAATAAATTGAAGCATCTGTGAAGAAGTAAACCAATGTATGTAAACTGAATTTTCATTCAAAAAATATTTACATGTTTTTGCATTACTTTTTTATAAGTTTTATACAGGTAAATCAGACTTCCATAACTGAAATATCAAGAGACAAAAATAACATTATCTCATAATGAAAAGAAAATAACTGAGATTCTTGAATTGAACATTGGCAACGAACATCTTCAATTGAAACAGAACAAAAAGTATAGTTTTTCTTATGAAAATAACACCTAAGCAGAAAATAAGCCTTAGCTTGATTTTTCAAGATGCTCATAATATAAGCCCGACCCAGAAAATTTGCCTGTTAAAATCGTCAGCCAGGTGAAGGCATTCTGTAGGTCTGTTGCTATACATGATAGGTTTCTTGTATAAAGTGATATTAATATATAATAATGTTATTGACATTTATGTTTAATGATAATTCAAGTTATTCTGTAGTTTTAAGTTCCCAAAAATGGCTAATTTGGACAAGTGGAAAACACCTCCAGAGTAATGAATCCTCAGAATGACTTATTTCCTCCTCTTAGCCAGATCATTTTCTAATTATCACTGCTCCTTTAAAAATATTTCAGAATTTAATTTAATGAAGTAGGGATATTCTTTAACAGTGAGGAATTTAAGAAAAAGAGAAGCATGAGACTTTAGCTCCTGAAAGTTTGGGTTCGATTTAAAAAAAAAAAAACTATGGTTCTGGTTACATAGCTAAAAGGTTTTATTTTTGACATATCAGGACACTTTTGGATACATTTCCTGCGGGGTTTGAAAAATTTGGAGAAAAAAAAATTCGGGCACCATTCTGATTGCTCAGAATTTTCATTATCTCCAAATTCATTTGTTTTACCACAAACAATATTCTTGCTACAGTTCTGCATATAACTCAAGGTTCAGATACAATTACACAGAAGTTGGTGTGTTTGTGTGTGAACAATTTTTCCCTTACTTATAATCATGGTCAATTTTATTGATCAAATACATAGTTTAACATTCACCAAAAATGTATATTTAGACATAAGATGTAGGCCTACACATAAAGGATGTGCATTAGAGTGGGTCGAAGAAAATATTTTATTTGCAAATCGCTATAGTGCAGAAAAGTAGCCTCCTTTAATAAAAAGAAAAACGACGTAAAAAAATTTAAAATTGATTGACATCTTGCAGTCATGCATCATACTTGAAGTTTATGAAAATTGAAGAAATTGAACATTTTTTCTTAAATTTTTTTAATATTACTTAAAATTTGATGATCGATGTGCAAAAGTTTCTTATGCTTATTTTATGGTTCAATAAAGTAAAATAAATTAAAACATCATTGATGTTTCAATGTTTATCGGTCGCACAATGTGTTTGAAAAACTGGAATAGACCAAATTTTTGCAAGTTTCATTGTGCAGCTCTTCGCATGCTTTGTCAGAACAAAATGACCCAGAATTTACCATGAAGAGGTGGCTGCACATCGAGTTCCACCTACACTCTATCCAATCAACCATCCAAAGTAGAAGAGTGTGTAATTTACATTATAGTTACCAAAATTGACTAGGATTTACTGGTTTACAGTTTCTTCCATTGTTTCTTTTCCGAATGTTCACGTTTAAAGTCTAACTTTTGCACAATGAAACTTGCAAAAATTTGGTCAATTCCAGTTTTACGAACACATTGCGCAACCGATAAACATTGAAATATGAATGATGTTTTAATTTATTTTACTTCATTAAACCATAAAATAAGCATAACAAACTTTTGCACGTCGATCATCAAATTTTAAGTAATATTAAAAAATTAAGAAAAATGTTCAATTTTGTCAATTTTCATAATCTTCGAGTACTAAGCGCGACCGAAAGATATCAATTGATCTTAAAAATTGTTTATATGTTGTTTTTCTTCTTATTAAAAGAGACAACTTTTCCGCACTTTAGCAATTTGAAAATAAAACTTCATTTTTGTTCAACCCGCCCTGTTGTACATACATGTTTAAGTTACATATTTTGAAGTTTTGGAAAAAGGAAATTCAATTTTCTTCCCATTTTGCCCAAAAATCCTGCATGGGCTGCAAGTGAACAATTATTCTCTTATTTTATTATTCCCAATTTTATTAATCAAATACATTGTTTAACATGCACTAAAAATATATATTTAAGCATAATGTAAGATGTACACATGTTTAAATTAGATATTTTGTGGTTGTGGAAAAAGAAAATTCAATTTTCCCCATTTTGCCCAAAAAACACAGGTATTTTAGAAAAACCCACCCGGGCAGAGTTTTTTACAACCCTACTTTATACACCAATGTACTTCTCAAACTCGAACTTCTTCTGCCACTAAAAAACAAACACTGCTCTTCTTTACTTGCAAGGATTCCGCAAACAAAAAAACAACCAATTTCCTGCCGGATGATCTGGCAGACAATATCATGTGCATGACCACATGGGGCACACCCATTCTGGAGCAGGGGTTGCCTTCCTGGCCTCCCACTGTACTTCTACACAAATTTGTTGCCACATTCATACAATAATTGATCAAATTATAACCCCCTGTTCCATTTTCATTTGATTCATGTGTATAGTTCACCGATTGCAAGAAATTTTACTTACACAGGTTTACATATACTGAGGCATCCTCGATTTGTGCCATATATGAGACCCTGGCCAGGCTGTGGAAGCCATTGCACCGAGTTAAGACTTACTCCCGGATGGTGAGTGTTGCCGGTCCCTTGCTGGGTCAAACTACGGACATGCTACATAAAAATGAAAGCATATAAATATGTTAATACACTGGGTGTTTTTTTTTCTCTGTAACAACAGAAAGAAATATGGTTGAAATTTTCACAAAAATCTAATTTCTGAATTGAAAAGCATCCACTTACTGTAGCTTCACAAGAGTTTTCGGAGAACTTCAGTTTGAAGATCTGAGCAACAGCCTGCACAAGGAAAACAAAGTCAGATTTTATAAAACAAACATGTCGACTGAAAATTAGGCTTCATTTTTCTATTGAAACAACTGAGTAGTTTATGATAGAATGCATAAAATCTCCCGAGAAAATTCTAGATAATTACTATCCTACAATATTCATATTTTACAAAGGAAAAGAAAAATAATCTGGTACTGATTAAATATTTCCCAGTAAAGGACATACATCGAAACTGCCATCGTTTATGTTATCAATCGAATGAAATCAGGTTGCAAACCGCTGCCATAACAAGCAAAAGCACCACTCTCTCACAATTCTTGAGTTGATGACCATCATTAGTCAGAACCATCAATGGTATTGATATGCTAACTATCATCCCTAGGTAATGTTGGGTATTTCTGCAAGTATATGTTACCGTGACAGGGCATAAAATTCAGTTATTTCATGAATTTCATGATTGATGTATTGATTTTTAAAAATTGTAAACAATTTGAGATACGACAGGGTTGTTGGGGTGTGTCATGATCCACTTGAGCTCGTCTATCACCCGCCCCACCTTGTTTGGCAGACTAGGTCGGATTCACCCTATATATATTAGGCTATTCAGTAATGATGTTCAATTTCAATTCTTTTTTTCTATTTCAATTTCGTCATTATTATTAAAACATATAAATAAAGAAAAATCCATCAGGGGATCCTAAAAGAATCATAAACACAGAAATAAAAAGAAGGGGAAGGGGGAAGAAAACAGTAATATCTATGAACAAAATAGGTCATAATTTGCACAGATATTGATATTTATTGGTGAATCTGGTGTATGCAATCAAATTAGTGCGTAATCATGATTAGCAAAAAGAAAAAAAAACAATTAAAATAATATTTTATAAGGTGGGAGGAGTATAAATGTATCAATTAATGACCAGTGTTCTACAACCGTTGGTCTGTAAGGATATTCTGCCAGTTTTTAAAACCTTTATCTAATTCATGTAGCCCCTACATAATTTCATAATAAATAAAATATCATCTCTATCGATTTTAATTTGTCTTAACTGTCTCCATGTCTACAAAACACAATTTTATTACAATGAATATAAACTTGCCTCCTTCTCAGAAGATGACAAATATAATCTTGGAGAGGCCAATCCGATGACAATATACTGACCAAGAGGTGAGAAGCTGACTGATATTGCATTGGAGTCAAACGACCAGTTATACAAACAATGACCTAGATTTTTTGGGTTCAAGGAATATATCGCAAACATCATGGTGTCTAGACTTCCAGCAGATGATGGAACCAAAGCGACCAGTAATTCCCCATCTTTTGATATGTCAATGCTTGCATCATTATGAATTTTACATCTTCGTACCACAACATTAGCTTTGGCTGGAATTAATTTAAAATATGAGTAATGAGATTCAACAAAAATCGAACCAGAAAGAAGCAACACACACATAGTTGATAAAAGATATATACAGATATATAATAAGAAATATGGCCAACATCGATGAAAATGAGAAAATTCAGAAACTTAATTCTGTGTTCTTTACATATGAAGCTGATTCTCTTTTGAACAAGTTACATTCATACGGTCAAAGCAACACTGGAATTTGGTGCACTGAAAATTTTGGTGTTTGAATTAAAAAAGTGATTCAATGAATGATTTTAACTTAGAAACAAGTGACCACAAACCTGGTAAAAATAATTTGTGCTTCTTAACAAGAAAGGGGTTCACATTTCTGATTATATGTAGCAGCAATATTTTAACAAAAATTTTGTTTTTTTTGTTTGTCTCCATATAGATGTTGCTTCCTTAGAACAAGTTTAGTTTATCTTTTTCCTTGTAGCATTTCAGAAATAAAATATTTTATAACGAATTAAGTGACTTTTGGATCGCCTTCCATTAAGCTTTAATTCAGAACTGAATGACCATTTGAAATACCTTTGCAAAACATCTGGTGCTCAGTCTAAATAGCAGCATTTTTTTTTTTAGTTTTTATATTGGATTTGTACGATCTTTATTGATTAATCAAGAAGGCATTTCGTTCAGAAAATATGGGAAAGTTTGAAATGAGCACAATCAAAAGGCAAGCAATCACAAACTTATTGCAATGTTACCTTACTTAACACTTAAGGTAATGAACATCACACAAGGAGTTATATAAGATCACAAAAAGTCATAATTAATAATATTATTAATTATGACTATAATTAATTATGACTATAATATTATTAATTATGACTATAATAATATTATATCATAAAATACAGTACAAATCCTTTACAATACGAGCTCACTGTAGTAGAAAAGGTGTTATTATAAGTACAACAGGCCTCTTGTATAATAAGTATCGCAACATCAGTTTGTTCGTGGTGTATTGCAAATCACCCGTAATAGTAAGATTATTACTACAAGCTGTAATTGTTAGATCAGACTTTTATTGTACATGAAATAAATCATTCAAAAGGAGCTGTAAGAACAAATTAAACTTACTATTACTGATTTCAGGCACCTCAAATCTGGAGAAATCCCATGACTGAACTCTATGAGAATAATTCATAACGCTTTCATGAGATCCTGCAAGGAATCAGAATCGGTAACCGATTGCATATAAATCAAGAAAAATGAAAAAGACAAATTTCTACTAATTTCCCTCGTTTTTGAGACATATTTGATAAGATAACTTTATAAGTGAAGAAAATTTTGGTTCCTTGAAGTACTGCTATTATTAAACATCAACACAGATGGCTAATACCATCTGTGTCCAGTTTGGTTTGTATTATTCTCTTCAGTACAAAACTGAAGAGAATTAAACCTAAGAGAAGAAAAATGTTTTATATACATTGTTATAAATTCTAAAGAGCAAAAAGACACCATAGAGAAGCAAAACCAATAGAAGTCAGTAAGAGCTGTTTGTTGGAGAGAAAAAAATGTCCAGATTTTGGATTAGCTTGAATCTTTGAAGTCAAGAGAGATTTTAGAGATTGTACAGTTTAAGGTTTGAAGTCATTTACTCACCTACTATATTACTGGGATCGAAAACCGTGTTGAACCAAGAAGATACAATGTTGTCAGCAGCACCAGATAGGATGGTCGGTAATGGAGGAGATCGTGGACGTTCATGTATAGGCAAAGGGTCAACATCACTCGCAGATGATGATGGAACTATATTTACCTCTGGGAGATCGAAAGATTGCTGTGATCTCAAATTTGATGACATACCGGTGCCTGGCTGCCTTTGCAAATTCAACCACCTATTGCGAGACACGTCTGAGGATGAGATCATATCAATTATTTCATTTCGTATAAGTCCTCTCAGCCGTCCACTAGAAAGATCATCATCATCTGAACTTTCAGAAGGAGTCCTTTCTAGGATATCATGGTATATCCTGGAAGCCTCTACTATGTTAGCAGCAGAGTCATTACTTATTGCATTTGCCTCAGAAGATGATGACGTAGACGGAAGCTGTTCACCAAAGACTAGGTTGATTACCCTACTTCTCAGATTAGAAAAAAGCTCCAGAGTGCGGTCTCTTGAAGACCTGACTCCTATGCCACTGGCTTCCTCTGTAGCCATGCGATTTAGTGATCTGAGAAGCCTGCTATCATTAATAGCAGAGGACACCGAAACTTGCTCATTTCTGACTCTTTCTGTGACTGCATTAAGTTCTTGCCTTATATGAGCACGCAAGTGATGCCATGCTGTGTGCAATTCATCTGCAGTTGTATCGGAGTCAACTGATATAGTCACATTTTGATTGCCACAAATGATGCAACTTCTTCTGGTTGGACTTCCATTGAAAGATGCTGACGATGAATTTGATGTCCCAGCTTGAGGAGATGAATTCATATGGAGTTGTGTGAGCCTGTAATCAGCATGAAGAATTCTCTGCAGGTGCTGAGTAAGCTGTAAGCTCTTTTCTATAAGATCAAGAAGATGGGGGGGGGGGGAATTATGAGGCTTTCAAATTAAAAACAAATACGTGAAACATGAAAAAAATACAATAAAAAATTGACTGGACTTTTAGTGGCCTACAAAATACGAACAAAGTAATTTAAAAATTTCAGCTCAGTTATTATTAAAAAATGTGAAACTCTTGCTGTGTAAAACCAGAAAAGTGTAGAGTTCAGAATTTTGCTCCAAAAGTTTAATCACTTATTGTCCATAATAATGCTATCACTACCCCCCCCCCCCCACCCATTTATATTGGACTGCAATATATTTTATGCCTGAACTTTTCATGGAACTTCAGAACTAAAAATCCAATTCTTATTTCTTAGAATACAAACATCTCTCAACTATTGAAACAATTTAGCAATGGTTTCAGCAAACAGTCATTGAGAACACTGAACAACTTTCTAATAGACCACACTGATTTGTATGGTCTGCCTGTTTGTTTTCTAGCATTTGTGCCATTTCCCTATGACTGTCATGCAAACAAATTATATGTAACCAACAAGATTATGAAATTTTATTATGATTGACGCAAAAAAAAAGTGATTTAGATGGTACAGTGGAGCCTCATTTCTATGTTGCTCAGTTATACAGCACTTTCCCGTTCATACAACATCTGGCTTTGGTCACAATTGGTTCCTATATATTTCAATGTTAAAATAACCAATTTATTTGATGTAAAACCTCAATTATTCAATGTTTTCACTGTAACTCAAACTCTGAATCTTTCAAAAAAGCATTTATATCCATCAAATGCACACAATTTTTGAATTCAGTGAAAAAGTAGCTGCAACAGTTCTTTCTTCCATATTGTCACTACTACTAGTACTTAACCCTACATTCACCACACACATATTTCTCTACAGAATTTCAAACTAACTGATACACCAAATGCATGTGTAAGTGTTGTGAATCTAACGTGAAGTTTGTTTTTGTGTAATGTATTGTCTATGTGTGCAGATTGTCACAGCAAAAGCCATAAATTTTAGGGTGATAGCTGACACATATGAAAATAGAGCCAGTGAGCTGGCTGCAAGCACCCAAGTGGCGTGGTGGTAAGATGCTAGTCTACCATCATGAAGGTTGCTGTCATGGCAGTCCTGGGTTCAAATACAAGGGAGGCTATAGCTAAGATATTTTTATTGTGAACTGGTAACATCAAGTGACTGAATATGCAAATTATCTTGTAAGGTGCTTGTTTGTATATAAGTTTGATGTTCAGATGTGTTCAATGAATTCATTCTCTAGTCATGAGTTGTTCTTTGCATCCTACATTCGCAAATCCACCTTTCAACAATTTCCCCTAATGAACCTGAGGTGACCATCAATAGACAGCACCTTCATTTCCAATCTATCTCATGCAGTAAATTGCAATATAATGATATGGCCAGAGTTGGTGTTTGGTGAAGTAGTGACTGGCTGATTGCCATCTATAGTCCGTTTCAGGTTAACTTTGCAGTGGAGAGGAAGCTACGAGGGAACCTCATCACTCGTTGCTATGGCAATAAAAGCCTCTTAACCAATGTATCGATGCGCTGCCTGGGTAAGGTATGGACGATTTCTAGGACACCGCGAAAATGTCGTTGTGGTTGCAATAGATTTTTGGATAATAGTAACCAATATTTTTTTCTAATTTAAAAATTTCAAACGAAGAAACATCGGTTCAAAACGATATTTTTCCTTTCTTTTTCACAAAATCATTAAAAAAAATTGAAATATTCTGTATAAATGATCATCATAAAACTCCGATTTATGGGAACTTTATTTTGCGGCGGAGGAGTACACTCTCTACCTTTCTCTCCACTGCAAAGTTAACCTGAAACGAACTATAGAGTGGACACTTGAGTGATCTGTTTATTGCTTGCTTCTGAGAATGCGCAGACATGGGGAGCCTAAAAATAAACGGGTTTCAATTGTTTTGACAGCCATGTCCTTTCACAATTTTTTCTCCACATGTTTTAGCGTTTCATCTCCAGAGGGTAAGATAAAGTCCATTATAAGCATTTTGAGGGTAAAGGTCTGCTGATAAGAGAGAGACACACACACACACGCAGCAAGTTTTTTTTATCATTTCCAGCAGAATTTACTTTCGCTGTGGTGCTTTGCTTGTTGGCTGACTGAAATCTGTCTTTTTGTAATGGCAAGAAAACAAAAAGTGTTTTCTCTAAAAAAAAACTGGAAATACTTTTGAAGAATTCAACAAGAATATCAAATTAATGACGAAAAGTTGAATCTTGCCAAACAGTTTTTCTGCTTACCCCTGTGTCAACTTTGAAAAAGATTATAAAGCAGAGAAACAAAATGAGAAAGAGCCCAGGATGAAAAAAAAAAAGTCGAGAAGATTTTGTTGCAATATTTTACTCAATGTCACATCCCAAAGGTAAAATGTTATGCTAACTTTTATTTCCTTAAGTGATTTTAAATATGATTTCATTTTTTTCCCTCTCAAATATGGATTTACAGAACTGGAGATGCAATTAAAGAAACACATTGAATTTTATAATATTATGTATGGCTGTGGGGAGAAATCATTTCTAAAAATAAAGTCTGTTATTTGACTCACACATTTATGACATTTTGACTTGGCCTTTTGAATGTCATATAAACGAGGCACCACTGTAATTATTCATGTATTGACAGATTGTGTGATATTGTGATATTGAATTCAAAGTGTGGGTATAATATTTTATAGATTGTTGATATTGATGCTTTTCTTATAACTCTGTTATAAACAAATATTTTCAATCGCAGCAAATAAAAAAAATGCATACAGCTTATAATAATCATGATTCAAGAGATAAAGTTTTTGTAATTCAATTTTTTGTATGCATGTTGTAAAACTGTATGGAAATGGTATTTGCAACAAATTTAAATGAATACTGGAATACTCTGAATTTTATGGTAGCACAAAAACATGAATTACAACAGCAATAAGAGCAAATGCACATAATAAAGAGCAATATCATTACCAATTAGCCAAAGACAATTAGTCAAATCTGAGCCACGGATGTGTGATGCATCTTCACCACTACTTCCATTTCTTTCAGCAACTTTGGGGGAACAAATAAATTTTGGATATAAAAAACTGAGTATGGGCATGATCAAAAACTCAATAAATTTTTGTTCAACAAATAATCTTAATTCCTGATCATTTGAAATTCAATATGTGTGAATCCCTATCAATCAATTTATATATATATTATATATATAGACACAAACACGCTTGCTTAAAAATTAAATAAAAAGCATAAGCTCTGAAAACTCAATAATAAAATAATTAATTTTAGCTCATGGAATTTCCAACATCTTGTAACTAAAATGAAGAGCCAAAAAAACTGGTACAGGCATGCGTATGCAAATAAAGAGATATGGAACCAATCAGAGTACGGTGCTGCAGTCGGCAACGGCTATATAACACAACAAGTGTCTGGCATAGTTGTTAGGATATGGGACCCCTGATACGTCTAGATATGACTCTGACAGGTGACAGGTACGTAAGCATCCTATCTGATCACCTACACCCATTCATATCCATTGTGCATTCCGACGGACTTGGACAATTTCAGCAGGACAATGCGACACCCCCACACGTCCAGAATTGCTACAAAGTGGCTCCAGGAACACTCTTCTGACTTTAGACACTTCCGCTGGCCACCTAAATCCCAAGACATGAACATTATTGAACATATCTGGGATGCCTTGCAACGTGCTGTTCAGAAAAGATCTCCACCCCCCTCTTACTCCTACAGATTTATGGACAGCCCTGCAGGATTCATGGTGTCAATTACCTCCAGCACGAAAGAGAGACATTGACATGACCAGAAGTGCAACAAGATTTTCTAGCACAGGTGAGCAAGTCCATTATCACTGGTATGTTTATCGACAAACTGGAGAAGGAAAGGGAGGGGAAGAAATAAATTATTTGAATTATGCATGCCACACCTGGGAGACTAGATGCAATTTTTTAAAGATTCATATCACACCCGAAAACTTTGACTTAAAAGAAAATTGATTTAAAGAAAAATTTTAATACTAAAATAATATTGAAATTTCTGGAACCGAGTGAAAACTTTGACTCAAGCAGATAGATATCAACGTTGACTTATTGGGAATTCACTGTATTTGTGGAATACATAAAAAAAAAACTTAAAGAGTTTCATCATAGAAATACATGTCAGTTAAAATTATCTTGCCTTTTTCTTTTGATTTAAACAATACTATACCTTCAAATATTTGTTCACGTAAAGTATTCAATGTTGCTCTGTAGCCTGTAACATTGTGTAGACGCTCAAAAATTTCAGATATACGTCCCTGCACCTGCAAAATAAAAATAAAGCATCAAACCATTCTAAAATTATTACAAAATGTACTTCAAGAAAATATAACAAAAGTTCTACTTATTATAAAGCTCTACAAACTATAAAAGTAATATATTAATTTTCAGAGAAAAAATGTTTTATGGTAATTGAAATTATATATGGAAACATTTTAATAATAAACAAACCGGAAAAAAAAATAAGTCTTTGCACTAACCATTTGGATTTCATCTTGTGAAACAGCACCAGAAAATGCTGTAACTTGCAGAGAGTTCTGGAAGCGGGTAAGTGTGTTTGTCAAAAACTCCGATGTCATTCTGAGATAATTTGTTCCACGGTTAGTGTTTCCAGATATACTGTACAAAAGATAAAATTATTTTGGAATTACAATAAGAAAACTGGAAAAATTAGAAACACAATTGTTTTTTACTGAATTGTTTACAGGAGCATACGTTACAACCGCGAACGAAGTTCTGTATGTGGCTACAGGCAACCCAGCTTTGAGTATTTACATGGAGTACGAGGCTCTTAAGACCAGACTGCTACATCTTGAAAAGGACATAATATTGGACGAGCAGAGAATTTCGTCAAACCAATTTGAGCAGCGGCATAAGCAATGGCTGTTTCACCCAAGCAGACATCTCACCAAGTCTCAAATAATGCCATTTGGTATTGATAATATAGATTCCTTGGGCTCTAAGAAAATATTCACTGATGGCTCTAAAACAGAAACGGCTACTGGCTGCGCGTATGTGGTACTAGCGGAAGATGGTTCAATAGAGGAGCAATGGAGTCGAAGGTTAGCTAAAGAGAATAGCGTATTCCAAGCCGAGATTTTTGCGATACTCAATGCTGTTAAACGTGCGGGAGAGATGCTTTGTCCAGTAACAATCTTGACAGATAGCGCATCTGGCCTCCTAGCCATACAAGATCCTCGTTCACCTAACCCTGACGTACGAAGTATTCGTCTTATCCTACGCGCTCACGACAACATAAGGTTAGTCTGGGTCAAAGCACACGTTGGTATTGCTGGAAATGAAAAAGCGGATCAACTTGCCAAGGAAGCGACAACATTGGAAGACTTGGTTGTTCTACCTTGGCCGAGGAGTCATGCCCGTAATATCTTGAAAGACAGAATGCTTCATCTTTGGCAAGTTGAATGGAACAAGAACTCAACGAAAGACGTCTACAAGATACAACGTCGAGTGGCTTTGCGCAAGTGTGTATGGCCGCGAACAAAAACAATCCTTTTAACTGAGCATGGTCCATTTCCGACATACTTGCAGCGCTTTGGAAGATCATCTCACAATGCTTGTAAGTGTGGTGCTACGGGCTCGCTATGGCATTACGTCTGCCAATGTCCACACACATCAGCGTTTCATTTTGGTCAGATGTCACAAAGTCAGATGACGGCATTCAAAAGAAGAATACTAAAAAGTCCGATGAACTTCTCACGCATTCAAAATTTGATTCAATTTTTGGACCGTAACCTATATTTGCTGCACGACAAGATGGGTGGACTACGGAAGAAGCAGGATGAATTTCAGCCTTCCAGACCAGTAAAGCTGATACCAGGGAGAGTCTACACCTTGCGGCCACGTAGGGGTACCGGAAATTCACGAAACTGATACGTCGTTGAACGGTGAACTTTATTGGAGAAACTATAAACACTTAACATGTTAACGTTGTGAATCAATGCACCCCATAATCCAGCTAGCCAGCCGATGTAGCTTCGGGAATGATGAAATCTCCTAATTGCCCAGGAGAATTAAGACGTAGGATGCTTATGGAACAGGAATGTGTTCCTAAAATGAGCTAAAACATCTGGGTGTCCGAACATTGGCTGACTTGGACACTTGGACCAGGACATGTGACGCAAACATGACATCGATTCATAGTTGTACGGCCTACATGACTAGTGACATCCAACGAACGCGGACGGACCGCCACCAACGGAATTTGATTATCGAGTCTGGACGTGCCAAGGACGTTATAATATCAATTTAGATTTCGATCATGATTTATCATAATTATTTTGTTGATTTATACTCCTGTAATTGGACTTGTTATTCTGTTATACAAATTTATATAGATATATATACATATACATATTTAATAAAATTCCGGATGCACCCATCTTTCGGGAACGCTTTGATATCTCCTTGAGATGGGAAGCGGGGTGTGTCCGGTCCTTCAATTTTCAATGTTCAATGTGTATTTGTGGTCCTATCATATTTATGTAACCCAAGTTATGCTTGTTTCTTGTTATACAGGTGTTGCTGTCTGTCTCCCATATTTTGAAGTGAAAATGGTAGATGTCTGAATTTTTGTGTTATGTATCATGGTTGAAGGTCTGTCTGCTCTCTGAGATCTTTTCAAATGAGAGACCAGTTAGCATTAAGGGCTTAAATTTGAAAAACCACAGAAAACCAATCTCAATCAACCACACTGGTGGGCCAACAGGGTTCGAATCTGGATCCTGTTCGAATGACAGAATCCAGCACAATGCCACACAACAGCTTGCAAACAGGCTGTGCTAAGTACATTTTTCTATCTCATAAACCATTTAATGGGTAATGTTCCCAATCGGGAACATCCGTTTTATTAATTAGAAAAATATATATAGGTTCATGACACATGTTGGTTTCAAAAACCAATAAATTATATATTATATATTTCAAAAATCTTGATTTTTTTTTCCTGAAAGTGTGAGATTCCAAACTTAATTTACGAAACAAAAATTTCATTCATTTCAGAACTCGTGTCATACATTCAAATTCTTTAAATCATCCATTTTCAAGGATGAATAAAACTTAATTTTTTGATTTTAATTTTAATGTTGTTTCTATGGACCAACAAACATACATGAAACATACAAACAATGCAAGTCCAGAAAAAATACAGGAAAATTTTTTTTCATGAATTTTTTGTTTTTTAAACTGAAGGATCCGAAGAAGAAATAAAATAAAAAAAAGTAAAAAAAATAAACCAAAATCTGAATTTTTCTATTAAAAGGTTAAGTATTTTTTAAGTGGCCTTAGATAGGAATAGTCATGTTTCGGGAAGATTCATGGCAAATAGAAGATTGTTGTTGTTGTTGCTATTATATCATAAGTCCTTGACAATGATATTAGCTCTGAAACTCAACATTACTCCTTCATGATAAATTCCTTATAAATTCTACGCACGAGTACATATGTACAAGTATAACATACATTGTGTGTAAAGCACCTGATGTGAGCAGTGAGTGGGTTGTCATGGATTTTAAGAAAACGGCAAATAAAATATTTTTCAAATTGTACACAAATTTCATTCACTAAACAAACAGATCCTGCTTTATAAAAGCTATGGTTAAAATGTCATTACTAAAAAAAATTGGTTTGCAAAAGGTTAGTTTAAAGCCAGGGTATATTGCATTAAAACTAATTTTCAGCATTGTACATTTAATAACAGGGCTGGAAAAATGCCCAACATGCCCAGTGCCTTTTACAGGCCCTGGGCATGTTGGGCATTTTAAATTTACTCGTTGGCATTTAATCCACTCGGGCATGTATTTTTTAAGACCACACGGCCGACACCAGCATGTAAAAAATCAAAAAAAAAAAAATAGGGGAAAATTTTTTTTATGGTCTATGGAAAATTCAAACAAATGAGAAATGCAAATACATATATTTCACATTATTTAAATTTTTCAGTATTTTCATCAATAGATGGCAACATGTTTGTTTTGAATGTGTAGGGGAAAATATTATGAAAAAGGAAAGTTTTGTTAGGCTACACGATAAAAATGAAAGTTATTTTACAACACTTGACAAATGTAACCAATGAGCTTATCGGTTGTATTCACTCGAGTATAACTGATATGCTAATTGGTTGCATTTGTCCAGCTTAGTGTAATACCAGCCTTAGGCTAGGTGGTCATCACTAATCAAAACTCTGGGGGAAAAATTTCCTAAAATTTGTCATGGGAAATTTCTTAGTGTTGTAGAAAATTTCGAGATTTCATCAAAGAAATTATTTGAAATTTTTTTTAATGTAGTGCAATGCTCTTAATTTTATATATATATATATATATTGCCTGCATATTTTCATCAATAAATAGCAGCACATTTGTTTTGAATGCATGCAAAAAATTCGCTCAAAACGGAAAAATAAACAATGTTTTTCAGACTTGTATTTTTTAAAGTTACATGCCCAATCAGGCATGTATATTTTTCAGATTTGTCCACCCCTGTTTGATAACATAAAAAGCAGGCAGTTTTGCCATTTGAGAAAAAACCAAAATGTGTTTTTATATATGCATGTACCTAGTAGGAGGAGGAAATCCCAATGCTTCAGATGAACCAGAAAAGTGCTGGTGAGATGAAGGGATACTCGATGCTAAAGGCATGGAGGATGAAGATGATGATGATGGCACGTTGGCATTCATCTCTGCTGTCTGCTGAAGCTGCTGTAGTCTCATCTCAAGAGAGGTGCAACAAAAACGAAGACGATGGAATGTTCTCCAAAATGCACTGACCAGAAAATCTTCAGCATTATCTGCAATGTCTCTTGACTCTGTAGCATTGCTGCTGCTGCTGCCGCCGCCACCACCGCTACTACTACCACCACCACCACTTTGGTTACCAGATCTAGAGTTATGCAGATAACACCTGAATCTATCACCAGCTTCAACAAGATACCTATCTCTGTCACAGATCTGGTCATAGACATGCCTCATTCGAGTGATTGATACTTCTTCTTGTGCAGGAATTTCAGCTCTATCCCCATCAGAGCGTTCACCTTGTCTTGAGCTCTGCTATAAGAGGGAAAAAAATCATTAATTTAAATTTAACTTTAAAAAAATAAATCACCCATCAAGTGACATACAGCTACTATCATCTGACAGAATTTTTTTAATAACAGATGATGCAAATGTGAAACAAATAAACAAGCATTTTTTTTTATGGCCATAGAGAATAATATTTTTCATTCTTACTTCAGGCAAAGATCCTCTAATGCGCTGATACACATTTATCAACCTTGTCAGCAACTGTCTGCGCTGGGATACTGTGTTACCCGATGTAGACGGAGTTAGCAGTGTTGGAGACAGCGGCTCTAATGTTGCACGCCTGTAATTTCTATTGCCATTATTTACATCATTTCCTTCCTGAGAAAAATGCCATTGGGGTGGTTGAAGGTTTGCAATACCAGTAATGAGCCTGTTACCAAGCTTGTCGAATTTGACAAATCTGAAAGCATAGTTGATTTTGAAAGATAAGATTTAGTAATATTTGCATTTCCATTGAAAACATTTTGCTTCATCTCTCTCATTAATGCATATATCTAGTCAGTACAGGCGGCAGCAGCTATTTTGCTGGAGGAGGGATGGGTACAATTGAAAATTATGCCAAATGCTACACACATGCCATGTAACTAACTTTATATAATATAGGTCAGTTGCATGATACAGTGCTCTACATAAGTATGGATCCACACCAATGTGCCTTAAAAGTCACCTGCAGACAAATTTTGTGCATACATTTAAAGTTAAAATGAAACCTTGCTATGATGATAAATTCTCTACAACAATATTTTCTCAAGTCTTGTTTGAAAATGTCTAAACCCTAATGTTAAACTGCTGTCTCTTAATATAATGTGTGATAATCCCTTTACAACAATATTTACTGTAGATACGCAGAGTATCGTTATATTGAGGTTTCACTGTATATTATATATATTATTGAAACCTACAAAATTAAAATTAGTTTCAAAACAAAACCGTTTACAAAAATTAATTTTTATTGGTTTACAAACAAAAATGATTGGGAAAAAAGGTGTGGCCTTAAATAAAGATGTGAGTATACACTGAAATAATTTAGTGAATGAGAATGAAAAAACTACTGTATTTTAATGTGTAATAAGGAACCCGTTTGCCACAAATTGGGTCCCGAAAATAGGAGGGTTTTTTTATACTTGGGGAGTATTATAGATATAATCTTTTTAACTTTTTTCCAAATTATAAGCCAAAAAAAAAAAAATCAGGGGATTCCTTTTTTTCATGTTAAAATACAGTATATTTCTCATACTCTCTATGAGAAATTCAAAAATAGCACTATTGAAATTTTTTTATTTGCTTTCAGGAGCACTGAGCACTTTTGTAAACCATGCTACTACTACTTGACCATACATGCAACTCACACACATTCCTCTAAGGAATTTATAAGAAACTGGTACATGTCAGAATGTTTTATGTGAGTATATACGTATGACCCTAAGGTATTTATGCTGTTGGAGTTGTGATTGTTTCATGTTCTAGCCGGTGTTGTCATCTATGCTCTACATTTTGAAATAAAGATGGTAAATGCTTGAAAAATCATGCAACTGTAAACTCTCCTCTCTCTCCTAGGTTTCTTTAAAATTTAAAATAGATTTGTCTGCATTGCTTCATGCCTCTAATCTAATGGTGAGTTTTTACACATACGCACAGTTTATAAAATGCGAACAAAACATAATGGACAGCTGTATGTGCCAAAATAGTAGCAGAATGAAGAGAGTTACAAATGTTTTTGCAAACCTGACTTTCTCTCGCTCTGATCCCGTACGGCAGGTAGCAAATGGAGCAGGAAGACTCCAATCCCAAAAGTGTACCTGATTAAATGTTGCAATGACTAATACTGTGTCCAATGGGTGAAATGCCAGCGAAGTAATGACTGTATTATGCTCAGCTCCCCATTTTTCGCTTCCTCCCTGCAAGTAAATGGAATAAATCAATGTTATGATTATAGATAACTGAAAAAAGTTGATGACAAGCAACTAGGTGAACTCAATTTTCAAGAATAATATGCAAAACACTATCAGAGAAGGTAAATTCAAAACTATTCACAGTGAACCAAAAAAATACAAAGTGATGAAGCATGATTTATTGCTGGTGGATTATGTCTAGCCCTACATAAAAATTTCATAACAGAAAAGAGAGGGCATCCAAATGAAAATGCAGATGCATATATGCAATACGGGAAAAAAACAAGTCCTTACATGAAGATGCCACACTCTAACTTCTCCTCCCAAGCATCCAGATGCAAGAATGTCATTGGATGTAGGATGAAATGCCAAACACCATGGAGTCCTAGGATGACCCTCTAACTTGTGAAGAAGCTTTCCAGTCTTGACATCGCAGACATATATCTTGTGATCACCATGTGTTGATGCAACTTTTGTGCTTCAAAGCAGAAGAATCACAATTAGTGAATTCAAACACTGAACATAAAATTGAACATCAAAATAAATTTATAGCACTTCACGTCAGAATTCCTCAACCTTTCTGAACATAAGGGACAATGAATGCCAGAAGTCTGCTGCCAGACTTATCCCGTTGACGAGATCTCTTCTAGCCCCATGTTTTTAACAAACATTCAAAAGTATAACAATATATTTCTAAGGACAAATTGGGTACTGTAGCAATTAACAGATTTTGTAGCAATAACAGATAACATTAGGGTTGAGAGTTATTGGGGAGGATGATCCAGGGTTTAATTAAAATAATGAATGCATTATTTTATTAATTAGAAAGTCCATTTCATGTCACCTGTCATCTTACACATGTCATATTATATACATATCCGGGGCAGGGTTTAATAAGCTAGATAAAAAATTCCTTTCGTAAAAAAACGAAAATGGGGGGGGGGAAGCTTTAGCAAAATGCTACAATGCTAATGTAATGATTGATGGTTGGATGTCTACTCATTCTGTACCTCCTGTGCACATTTTTGTGAAAGTGGCTACCACTTCTTTCGCATTCTAAGATTTTCTTTAGCATTTTGTGAAAAATGTGACCATAGCTTAAACCCTGATCAGGGGTCTGTCCATCCAAAATTTGAGCCCATTTTCTGGGCCCTTCACAAAATTCTGGATCTGAAAAACGAAGCCTTCACAAAATACAAATTAACAAAATCATAACTTCAGAATTTCTTTCGTTGTAAATGAACTAGATTATTTCGCTTCCCAACAAAATTAATTACCCCTTTTTCAGAAAAATAACAAAAATTTTCACAAAAAGGAAGAATCTTACATAGAAGGTCTGAACAGACCCCTGCATAAAATACATAGGAATTCTCATTGCACCTAATATATAAAGATACAGTGAAATATGTGGAAATAAAAAATTCAAAAACCGTTAGCTTACAGTAAATAAGGTTTAATATTTTATTGAAACGCATGTAAATACTACTCGAATAATACTAATTGAATAATTTTAATTTAATTTCGATCACAACCAAATTTGCCTGCCTCTGAAGTCTGTCTGTCATACCTTCATGAATCATAGGTTGAGAAATGTTTTATATTAAGAAAATATTACAACATACAATATGTTTAACTCTTTCTAAGGAAAAAGGCAGGAATTTAAAAAAATCTAGAAAAAACTTTATCTAAAAAATACAGTAGAAAGTCTGTTATAATGTATTTCTTATATGGGTCATTTCCAAAAAAAGTGTACGAACTGTTTCAGAGACTTTGTAATTTTTTCTACAAAACTTCAGAGCACTCTGGTAGTAATTTTAATTTTTTTTTCTAGTACTTATTTAATGCTCTGTCATATGACATTTCTTAATTTGTTTCAGATGGTATCTTATTTTTCTTAATCATTGTTTTTAGCAAAACCTCAAAATCGGACTGTCCCAGCCTGAAAAAAGTGTTAAAGAGACTTGGTTCAAATCTCTCTCTGGAATTTTTTTTTCATAAAAACTTCTTGGAATCACATTTTATATATGTGCCATAGATGAACTAAACTGACAATAAAATTTTGAAAAAATTTTTTTTTTTTCTCATGAAAAAAACTGAAATAAAAGAAAAATCATACTGATGATATAATATACAGCTGAGCAAGTCCAATGTCCACTTTGATCAGATTTTAATAATTTTACCAGACCAAAATTCAAATTATGAGGGATGGGGTGCGTGTTTTTAGAATTTGGAAATGGGGTGGACTTTTTTCAAAGGTTAGGGGTCATTCAAGTATTACGTCAGCATGAGTGTTTTGCTGAAAAGGAGGGGAGGGAAAAGGTCAAAAATAGCTAAACATTTGCTGACGTAATACTTGAATGACTCCTTATAAGAGGAGTTTCTGGGTCACCTATCACATTTTGTATATAATTTTTGGGAAAATAAAAGTATTTGCATGGCCTATTTAGAATATTTCAGATATCTTTATTATCGTTAAACATTTTTGTGCATTCTGTTACAATGGTGTCCACTCTGTTACAGGAAGCATTTTTGCAGTTCACAGGCAGAAAAATTCGAGAACACTTCAAACTAAGATGTTAAATCATAAATTACCAACCCATTGTCTGTCAGAAATAAAAAGTTTTGATTTTAAGTAGCTAAATATATGTAAAAAAATAAACTTTTCATTTCGATTTATATTTCAAAAAAATCATGAAAAACCATCAAAATGACAGAAAAAAAAAATCAAAAAAATTTTAAACTGCCTTTTTTTTCTAATATATGTATAAGAAATAAGGTGATTTCATTATTATAAGAGATAAAAACAGCAGAAATAATATTTTTAGAGCAATATTTGTTTTCATAACAGAATGTTTTGAAACACACTGTTAGATTTGTTTTCATAACACAATCCATAATTCATTTTACTTTATTTTTTGGGTTTTACGAGAAAATCCATGATTAGTAATCATAAAACCTAAAAAATAAAATATTATTACAAAATAAAAGTGAAAAATATTTATGAAACATTAAACTTCAAATCATTGGCTATCATACTTAATTGTGATATTTCCCCCCTTCAAAAATTTAATTACATAGCAGCTAAAAAAAATGTTTAATTCACACTATACAGGGTTCCCAGCAAAATCTGCTTGATCATTTCCCAGACTTTCCCCAACCAAAACACCAAAAGAAATATAATTCAAAATTGTAACCTTCTAAATTTCGAATTTTTTTCCAGAACTTCAGTTTCTTCCCCCCCCCCCTTCACAGAACTTTCACTCACTTTTATATGATCATTTTTGATTTCCCTGATCTTTACTTTCTAGGTCACTGGGAACTCTGGATTAGACTGAAAAACAGCAAAAGTAGTTTAATCCCCAAAAAATACTAATGTAGTACAATCTTACCTATCTGGACTGAAAGACATCAAAAATGTTGACCTTACAGAAGTAGGAAGTTTACAGCGCTACAACGAAAACAAGTAAAATAAATGCATGTCAAATGAAATTAAGGAGAAAAACAAATATCACTAACACAATAGACTAGATATACGGTCCAACCTCTCTATCTTGAAACTGACGAAACCGAAAAAAAAATTTGAGATAAAGAGTTTTTGAGAAATTAGTTAATAAAAATATCATACCATATTTTACTACATACTAATGAAACACTGTATGCAAATACACTAAAACACATTCAAATTTTGTTGGTCTTTTTTGTACAATTCAATTTTATTATGCAATTCAATTAAAATTAATAATAAATTATTTACTTTATTATTAATTTTTTATTTTATGTCCCAATGTTATGAAATTTCATCTTCAGCACTGTTCTGAGAATCGCTGAAATTCGAGTGAACCACCAAATCCGATCCTTCATCACTGAGATGACTGGTTCAAAACCCACAGCTTTCTTAAAGCAATTTTGAACTGTCTGTTGGCTGACTTTTTGCCATGCTGAACAAGCCATTCACATAACATCCACTCCCTGCCCCAATCATAGTATCATCCTTTATCTGACTATGATTGGCAAGATCCATCAGCACAATGAACTATAATAGGAATAATCCTTTCTTCTCAGTTTCTTTCACCTCCAGAGAAAAGCCATATTTGTGCAAAAGAAAGGGAATTTCTGTGTTTTCTTTTCACTATCATTGGACTTGCCTTCGAAATATAGAGTTTTTTTAAAAATTACATCCAGACAGAGGGATAAAAATGCATTGATTTAGTAAGGTATCCATCATTAAATACGGTTTACATGATTTTCAAGTTTATTTTAGGAATTCAAACCTGCAAAATTCGGATTGGAATTTAATTTTAATCCTAGAAATGGGCTTGCAAATTGAAGATATATAGCGCGATAGATATCGTGAAATATATAGATATATTAGATGAGAGGACTGAAGGAGTAATGAGAATATGATTGATGCCACTAAGTTTTTTTAAAATAAATAAACTGTAAAATGCATTTTAACAAGAAAATATTGTATATTTTTCAGAATTTCACAGTACTTACAGTTTCTTGCAACTCACAGCATACCGCTTTCTCTTCTGCAACCCTCTGGAGAATCGTATTCATTGAGCTAATTTTTTGGAGACCCATCTCTCGACTTTGTATGATAACTAGGATATTTTGATATTTTCGAGCCTGAAAATACAGATAAATTGCTAATTCTGAAAAGCAGTAAACATGTGCTGCATCTGATTTACCTTTTGCACATCTCATAAATATAGAGATATTACATAGCGATTATAATTTCTAATCTTTTAGAATAATTCTAATCTATTTTTTTCTTTTAGAATAGCATTCTAATGAGTAGAAAAACTACTCATTAGAATGCGTCCAAATTTTCAGGATATCTTATGAGACCATGAGAGAGTAATTTATACAATAAAAAAATAGTTAAATTTTTTATCGCCAAGTGAATAAGTGGAACTCTTTAATTGAATATTTCCTTTTTCTACAGTCCATATAGCGTATAGGCCTGACCAAGTTTCGATGAAATACGTCCACCAGAATGGGCACTACATAGGTTTGAGTGGTTTCAGTATATTAACACTGCTCAGACGTACACATATGCATTGCCAGTCAGTATACTGACAGTACTCAGACCTATGAAGCACCCGTTCTGATGGAGGTATTCCATCAAAACTTGGAATACATATGCTATATGGACAATGGGAAAAAAATAATTCGATTAAAATTAAAAAGTGCTATTTATTCACCTGGTGGTAAAAAAATTTAACTTTTTTATTTTATAACATAAATCTCTGTTCTTTGGTCTCATTGATTCGGTAGCATTAAGATGAGCAGATTTTGAGAAAAACTACTTAGAGCATGGTAACTTTAATTATAATCACCACATACATTAGCATATATACAGTGAAACTTCATTATAACAATACTCTCAAGAGCAGAGCTCTACAAATAGGAAAAAATTAAGCACCAGCCAAATTTTCCAGGAGCTAAGAATACACTTTTTCAGAGAAAAAAACAGTGTGAATAATTTTTTACTCTTTTCTGGGCCTCAGTGACCTTCTCCCAATGTTTTTGGAAATGCTTACATAAATTATGAAAATTTTGCATTGTACTCTGACTCTAGTCATCAACAGGGCTTGAGAAATCAAGAAAAAAATATAGGCACCAACTAAACATTTTAGGAGCAAAGTATATTTCTTTTCCCGGAGCAGTAACGACACTTAAGGCACCAATACAAATTTTTTTAGTTGCTATGGCAAGCTGGCACCTACAATTTGTCAAGCCCTGATCTAAGGTACATTATATACATAGGCAGCATGCATCTTAGTAACTAGTAGTAGGTGTATCATATATCATTAAATACTTATATGTATAAGTATTTAATGATATAGGTCTTGACAAATCAATTAAAAAAATCTAGGTGCAAACCAAATATTTTAGGAGACAGATCATCATCTTTTAAAAGGGTTAGTAATCACACGTAGAAAATTTTATAGATGCCAATATCAATTTTTAGGTATTAACATTACAAAAAGTGCATTAAGACCAATTGATACCATTACAGTGGATGTCATTATACAGAATTTTACCAGGCCTATAGCAAATCTTGACAAATTGCAAAAAATATAGGTGTGAGAGCAATTTTTTAGACACCAAAAACATTTCCCCCCCCCCCCACAAAAAACCCCCTGCTCAAAATAGTATTTCTTTCAACTTTTCCAAGAGAATAGTTACTGTCTTCGTTATTGACAGATATGCTGATATAAAGTCCAAAACATTTTGTATTTTCCTCAGATTCTAATTCAGTAACTGCACATAGAAAATTTTAAGGCACCAATACTAATTTCTTAGTCACCATGGCAACCTGACACCTGAGATTTGTCCAGCCTTGGCCTATAGCAACATCAAGTTTTAAAACAAATTGTGGAACTAATCATAATCAACTTACAGTACAATAACTCTGCCCTGTGTAACAGAATTTCAACAAAAAAATTAAAAAACGAAGTTTTAAAAATGCAGGCTCATGAGCATACAGTAAAGCATGTCAATGCATTCAATGGAATCACAAGGGACCGAGATTTTTTTTCCGTTGAACACAGGTTTCCACTTAACAGAGATTTAATTGACATAATGTGTAAAATTATGAAACGATCTTCAAAACATTGAAATAAAATGAAAGCAAATAAATTGAAAATAAATAATTTAAAAATAAAGTAATTATTAATTAGTAAGTAATAATTATTAAATATTTATCACTTGATAGGCCTATGATACATTTATTAAAATTACACACATACTTGTATTTACTTCAACACATTACACTATAGGCCTACAGTATAGATCATTACCACATTTAAGTATATATTACACCATTACATACATTAAGTATTCGCATCAGCAAATAGGGAGTAAAAATTTAAAAAGCGAAATTAATACAGAACCTTGATTATCTGTGCTAATGTTGGGGAAAGGAATCACGGATATCCAAAAAACACGGTTATCTTTTTCCTGTCAGTCACTCTGCACAGTTATAGAGGGTGATCCAAAAGTCATACAACCCTTTACAAAAAATTTAATTTCTCAAATTCTGATTTTGTAAACATAAAGTTTTTCGTAGGGGGCCGTTCAAGTATTACGTAAGCAAATGTTTAGCCATTTTTGACCCCCTCTCCCCCCTTGCTAGCAAAATTTCCTCATCAGCTCTGCCCCTCTGAATCCTAACGCATATTGGTGGGATCAGAGACGTACACGGGGGGCATAGTGGGCTCGTGCCCCCCCCCCTCCCCACGATCAAAAATTCATTTTTTTAATGCAAAAAATATTTTTTTTAATTGAAATTTCAGAAGAAAATACCTTTATATGTTATTATAATCAATTTCTGTTAATTTCAATGTTATTTGAAACTCATGGCTATTAAAACTCAAAATTTATCTTTAATAAATTCATTGCGACCCGCCATATAATGATAAATCGCATAAACGCCCTTGGACCAAATATGCCCATGGGGTTATCTGATGCAGCCTGCCCTCCTCAAACCTAATTTTGTAAAAAATGAAGTAAGCTGCACATTTACAGATCGCTTAAGCGTCCTGTGGTACAATTACAGAACATTTAAATGGCCCATGGCACATTTTCAGATCACTTAAATGACCCGAGACACAGTTCCAGAACACTTAAGCGATCCGTGACACATTTAGAGATCCCTTGAGTGACATGTGACGTAGTTTTAGAGGACTTATGTAGCCCCAAGTGTGGTTCTACATCTCTCAAGTTACCCGCGCCACATTCTCAGATTATTTAAGAGTGATCCGTAGCATATAATTACGGATCACTTGAGTGATGCGTGGCACAGTTCCAGAGCACTTAAGCAGCCCAAACACATTTTGAGATCACTTGGATCCGCGAAAAATTTAGAGATCACTAAAGTGGCTCTGTAGGGCACTTATCAATGGGGAGAATGTTGCTTCAAGTGCCCACAAAATATCAAAATGTTTTTCTTGTTTTTGGCTCACAGAGTAATGAGATGCCATTAAGAATATTTCATATTTTCATAAAGGGTGGTTGATGACGTAAGCATTACCCAACCCCCCCCCCCTTGTTATAAAAAAGTCAGCTAATCGGAAACCCCCCCCCCCCCCATCGATGATGACGTAATACTTGAACGGCCCCTAGACCGTTCATGCATTATACCATTCAGGGGCATTATAACATTCAGGATGGAAAGACGTGCTTATTTTAATTTTCCATACTCACTGATTCTCTCAGTGGCTCTTTGTTGTATGATCAAGATGGTTTTTTGCCTGAAGCAAAGAATTTTAATGATTAAACAATATTTTCTCAACTCATTTGTTTAAAGCTGTTATTGAGGCGATCAAAAATGAATTCCCAAATGGTTCTGTGCCTATAAGACAACAATCTTCCGATTTGTGTCTCAGAGAAACTGGAAATATTGAAGACCACAGGCAAAGTGGGCACCTGTCTCTACCTGAGCCAGCAATGGAATGCATGAAGTGAAGATTGAAATGTTGTACCATTCACAGAGCCCTGAAGAAATTATTTTAACGCCTGGTCTTATTTGGGTTGTTCCGGAGTGAAAACTACAGATCAGATCAAATGTCAGAATTTGATGTACGAAAAATCTGCACATCTATCATGAAAAGCCTCTGCATTCCATCAAAATCGTTTAGTGGTGCTCAACTTCACGCTGTAGGAAAGTGAAGATCCATTTTTTTTAAATAAACGATGGATGGAAAACTGTAAAGGGATATTATCTTGTAATTCATCGCACTGTTGGATGAAAATGAATGTTTTTGCTTTTTGCAACAGAATGGAGCAACCTGCCACATGTCTAATGAGACAATGGATTTCTCACCACATTTTTTGATGACCACCTTATTTCAAAAAGATTGTCGCCACCAAGATCACTGGACCTGTCATCCTCTGATTTTTTTTCTTTGAGAGACACCTGAAGTGCAAATGCACAAGAATAATCCCCATTTCATCGATTGGCTGAACGAATGCCAGAACTGCGCCACTAGACTTATCCTGTTGCCGAGATCTCTTCCAGCCCAGCTTCGTGGCTGAGTCTAAAATCGTTCATCGATTGACTAAAAAAACCATTTAAATGAAGATGAAAAAAATGAGTGATCTGAGAAAAGTGGCCACAAACCTGACAAAAAAAATGAATGCCTGCATTCACGCAAAAGGCTCAGAATTTGAATACATGTTATAACATTTTGAAACAAACTTTGTTTTTGTATCCACAAATGTTGTCTTATTCAAATTATATAGCTTTATTAATTTATTTCTTGATAGCATTTTAAAAATAAAATATTTTAGAACTGGTTGCGTGACTTTTGGATCACCTTGTAGAATGTACTACAAGAATGAGAATGACACAAACAAGGAATAGCGTTGGTCAAGCTGATAAGCCATGTGATCACGTGACTGCATCTGAAGTTACACTATTCTTATGTATTATCTTTTTTAGTTGCGAAAAAGCAACACATTTTGACATTTCCTGTAACTGGATGTCAATCTACAAGTGCGACTCAGCCCAGGACAATGCCCAGTTCTTATGTGTACACATATGGGGGCTGCCGTTTCACTGCATTGACATGGGAGTTCAGCTCTGAGAATGGGGGAAAGGGCATTGATGCCCCCACCCCAAGCTATGCTAGTGGCTATGCATGTGGTGAAGTAATCCTTCCTAGTCAGAAACAAGCAATCACGCCACTGATTGAAACGACATGTCATCATTATTTTGGTTGTTGAATCAATCGAAGACCAAGATGATACATGAGCCCTGGCATATTAGAGAAATATAACTCATCAGAAAATCCCCTCTACCATTCGAGCGGTTGTACATGAAACACCCCCAACACACCATGAACTGCGATGAAGTAACAAGTGATGCTGGTGATTGCCCTTCAAATGATTCTGATTTTTTTGCGGTGATGAACATAGTTTGAGATTCTATCAGAGCATTGCCACCATTGAAAATGTAAAAGGTATGAAGGGAAATCGTGCCTGTCAATATTAGTATACTACTACTGCTGGATAATCAAGAGAGATGCTGCAGAGATACAATAGAAATATGGGCAGTCTACCTACTTACGAACGGGTGCAGATCCAGGGGCGATGTGTCGGGAGGAGAGAATTATTGTGTAGGTTTGCGAGATCGTCCTGTAGTTTATGGAAAAGCCTAATTTTCCCAGATATTATCAAGCTCTTGGGAGGGGCAATACACCCCCCCCCCCCGGATCTGCATCTGCTTCGGAAACACCAAAAGAATATCAATCAGACTGTGATAAAGGAACAAATGATTCTGATTTTTTTGTGGTAACGAACAAGGTTTGAGCTCCTATCAGGACATTGCTGCCATTGACAATAGTTATGAAGGGAAACTGCGCCTGGCAATGCAAGGAGACTACTTATTGTTGGATTATCAAGAGAAAGCAGACTTCAAATCACAAAATAAATGCAATTATTCAGTTATTTATTATGTACTTTGGCCCATTTTCCGATAGTTTGTCATAAAAATTCCTAATAAATTTGAGGAAGGTTTATGCAAAGTTCCCCTTATACCCATGAATTGTGTATTTCATTACCCCGCACCTCCAATTTTAAATACCAGAGCTAATGAATTAGCGATATGGTAATATTCTGTTCCCTTACAGTCACAGAAATTTATACAAACTCATTTCGAATGCATTTACAAAGACTTCATGGAAATTTGTTCAACAGTGTGATCCATAATCAATATAAATTATAAGGAAATAGTAAATCGCGATAAATAAAGGGCATATAATGTAAATCTATTGAGTATAATGGTAAACATATGCATGATTATAACCCTCCAACTCACCATGTTTTCGTTTTGTTTTTTTTTCCAATCAATCAGTAAAGATGGTCGAGGCGTTGGTTCAACGTTCCGTTTCTTCCCTCATAAAAATAAATAAAAGATTCAGTTTACTAATGACTAGTTTTTGAATTTAACTTTTCTCTTTTCCTCTTCGAATTTATAAATCCAAATGCAAATGAATGCATTCGAAGGGAAAGGGGAAAAAACGGGCAAATGGTAGATTATCAATCACACATAATAACAACATGCAATGATGATACAACACACACACACTTCTTCTTCTTCTTCTTCTTCAATTATACAGGGCTTTATGCCTTCGGGCCATCCCCTGTTAGAGAAAGAAACTTCCACAAGAGCATAGAATATGTTATAAAAATGTACTAACGAAAGAGCTTTCAACAATCACAGAACACATAGAAATTTCAGCAATTTCCATTCTTCCTTCTTCTTCAGAAGGGTATGAAAAAAAGAAAAAAAAAAAAAACACAAACCAGACGAAACAAACGCAGATGGAGATGTTATATGAGATGGAGAAGAAGTCTTCAGGCTTAGGGGACGATGTTAAGCCGCTTTAAAATGATATGATGACATGGAGTCCCTGGATGAGTGTGTGGTAACAAAAAATGAAACCAAACAACCAAGGTAGAAAAGGACAAAAAACCAAACGAGAGAAAGAAAGAGGGGGAGAGAAAAAAAACAAGAAATAAAAACTCAAGAAAATCGTTGACTAAGGGTAACAAACCTCTCAAAGCAACAGATAATGTTCTCAGGTCTGCCTGAACAGAACTCGGACCAACACCTAACTGGTGGAGAAAGAGAATTAAAAGTTGAGAACCGAACCTGGGAGAACCTAATACAAGAAAACAAAAAGTGAGAGGAAGTTTCAGGAATCTTGCATTGTAGACAGAGAGGGTTAGCCATTTTCTTAATACGATGTAGGTATTCGTTCAAGGGAGCTCTATTGCAAATAAGTTTGTAAAATAAACATTCCAACCTTCTATTCGAAAACAAAGGGGAGAAGTTCTGGCAGCAGTTATAGAAGGAGCTAAACTCAGGAATAGATAAGAAAAGAGCATTGCGAATATTTTCCTTGAAGTGGCGATAGTAAAGAGAACGAATGTCCTCTACATAAAGGCTAGAAGGTAGAAGATCAACAGTAGTAGAAGCTACAGTACGAACATGATTGTCAATAGTTTCATTAATGGCAATGCCCGAATGACTTGGGACCCAGATTAGTGATATGCTGTTAACCAAAGAACTAGTATGAACCAGTTGAGCATACAGTAGGTGAGTCACCGTAGATGAATGAATAGAGAAATTGTCGAGAGCCATGATGACTGATTTGGAATCCGTAAATATGAATATTGAAGAATTAGACGATTGAATGAAGGATCTAAGACCTAAAGTAATAGCAAGGGCCTCCGCAGTGAAAACTGAGGAGTCTTTATTAATGAACCAAGACTTGATAACTTTTGTAACCAAACAGAAAGCTCCACAAACCACTTGAGATGATTTAGACGCATCCGTAGCAATTACATGAGCATTCAGCGGCAGAGACTCAATGTACTCTTGGAATATTGTTTGATAAGGGATGGTAGACTTAGTTTTTTGAAAGTTAAGACCCTCCGATATGAAATAGATATTTGAGGGTATCCACGGCCAAAAAGAATAAATTGGACGCAGCATGGACCTGTGGGAAAAACCAATGGTATTATTGAACTGTGATATTTTCCTAGCCAAAGATGGCGAGAGGCGACAAAAACCCGAATCTATATGGTTAGAGTGACCCTGCGTGGGAGAGGCTGTGGCAGAAATACAAGATAACCCAATCCTGAAGAGAATGGAATCCTGAAAGGAGGGTAGGGCGAGAATGGTTCTGAGTTTATCTATGCGAGTTGACGTAGGGAGGCCTAAGATAGATCTCATCGAGGAGTTATAGATTGTGTTTATCTTGGTGAGAGAAGATTTGGCTGCATTAAACCAGGCCACAGCTCCGTAACCAATGGTACCTCCAATGATGCTCATTAGCACAGGTTTGAGGAACTTGCAAGGAATATTTCTTGATGAGTGAGAGATGGAGCGACAAATGTTTAAATATAGAGTGCCCTTAGAACGCAGAGATGATAATTGTTTTTTCCAGGTGAGAGTACAATCCAGATGAACACCCAGAACTTTCAAGTACGGATCAAACGGAATGGATTCGCCATTAATGTTGAAAGAAGGAAAGTATGGAGGTCGTCTCCGTGAAAAAATAGAAAAACGAGATTTGGATAGAGAGATGCACAATCCACTATTTTCAGCCCATCTGAGAATGTTAGGCAAGGTGTTCATCAATCTGAACTCAGCATACTTCCCATCTAACGCATTCATCTGAAGGAAAATATCATCAGCATACATAAAAAACTTAATGTCAGAATTAATATATGAGGTTATATCTAATGTGAACAGGGTGAAAAGTACTGGGGAGAGGGTAGAACCCTGTAAAAGACCGCAGTTGGGAGCAAAGGCACCAGATATGGAACCCCTCCAATGAATGACATGTTTACGGTTCGAGAGATAATTAAAGAGCCAAGTTAAAAATTTACCATGAAAGCCCAAGCGGGCTAATTTGGCAATGAGCAAATCATGCCTCACAGAATCATAAGCAGCTCTCAAATCTAGAGCAATAATGTAGCTAGTATAGCCCCTTTGGAGGGCATATGAAATAGAGGACACCATATCTTTCATGCAAATCTCAGCACCAGTTTTTGGTCGAAAACCATAAAAATTTTTTGGAAAGAGCTCAAATCGTAATGCAATCCAGGTGATCCTAAAAAGAATGATTCTCTCAAAGATTTTGCTAATAGTGTTTATAAGGGTCAGAGGACGAAAGTTCTTCGGATCAGTAGTTGGTTTTCCTGACTTTGGAATAAAAATAATACGTCCTTCTTTAAAAGACGGCGGCACCAGCGATGAAGACCAAAGGGTATTAAAAGCATTCAGAAATTCAATCCCCTTATTTGGAAGGAGTTTGTACACCTTCAATGGAACACCATCTGGACCAGGGGTAGTTGAACGACCAGAACAAATGGCTCTACGAATTTCCGTGGGAGTGAACGGTGCATCCATCTGAGCCTGGAACTCACGAGGAGGACCATAAAAAGTAACGGTTTGAGATCGGCCAGGTGAAGAGAAGTGGTAAAATTTTAAAAGTTGGATCTGTACGAGAGGCTCGACATAACTATTATTAGCAATCTTGAAAATATGCCGGGAATCATCCCAAGTTTTCGCCACGATATAACGGTGTCTACGCAAGACAGAAAAGAGAACTGAGGGCTGAGTAAAAGGATGAAGTTCTTGAGCCAGAGTCTTCAATCGTAGAATGCGAAGGTGGCGACGAAAAACCGAAGCTAATTTTTTATATTTAATCCAGTTGGCCTGAGAGGGCACACGGCGAAATAAGCGGAAAGCCCGTTTTTTTTCGATAAGAGCAATACGCCCTTCTTTATCCAACTTAAGCCAAGGTTGTTTCTTCCGGTACACAGAGTACCTAGCTGAGTTAACAATGGAAACAACATGATTGTAGATACTGTCGAAATCGTTAGTAGCGGGGATGACAGAGAGACCTGCCATTACTGCTGACCATTTAATGTAACGGAATTCCTGAGATATGAATTGTTTATTCAAAGAGACGGAAATTTTAATTGGCAAATGATCACTATTGAATAAGGATTCACAGGGAGTCCAGATAATATATCTATAAAGACCTGGACTACAGAAACATAAGTCGATATAAGATTGTGAGTCCTTGCTATAAAAGGTGGGGCAAAATGGAGGAACTAGACAAAGGTTATGATTAAGATACCAATTAAATAACATAGTACCTGCAGGAGATACAATATGTCCTCCCCAGTTTGGATGATGACTGTTGGAATCTCCGATTATGATGAAATTCCCAGAGATGTATGAGAAAATATTGTCAATAGCAGCGATATTGAAAACACCTGGAGGACGATAAAAATTTACAACATACATAGAAAAATTATTTAGAAAAACTTGAACAATCATAATTTCAAAAAAGGGGTCCGAAATTTTCCATATCAAAGATGAGGAAAGAGATGAATTTACCGCGGTCACTAAACCACCACCTGGGAGAAGTCGATCATTTCTAAAAATCTGAAAACCAGCAAGAAAAAAATGGTCCTTCGGTTCCAGAAAAGTCTCCTGTAAACATAACATATCATAGTTTAAACAAAAATTTCTGATAAAGGTTGACTTGGACTTGATGCCTCGGACATTCCATTGAAGAACTCTAAAATTCATATTATTCATAGTATTTTTTTTTTTTGGAAAGGATTAACTAGAAAAATATATTGAACTGAAGAGAGGGAAAAAGCATCAAATTCACAGAAAAAAAAAACAAAAAAAACAACACTTATTTTTGGGAGAGAAAAAGGAAATATCAAGCGAGAAAAACACAATAGGAAAGGGAGGGGAAAAAAAAATCAAACGAAGCTCGATTTGATCACAAAAATAAGAATACTGAACTCTTGTCAGCTCTAAATGAGGTAAAGAAAAACCATTATCAAACTTCGATAACAGAGAGAAAGGAAAAAAGATCAAACGAGGAACAAACTTTAAACGAGAGGGGAAAAAAAAGGGGGGGGGAGACAAAAATGAAATTAAGTGAAAAACTAGGTTCCAACATTTGAGGCCAAGTCATTTTTCAGTCTCTTAGCTAATCGTCTTTGTTTAACCCTTTCCGCAGGAGAAGTATAGAATTTATTCGATTCAGGATCTTGAGAAAAGTCACTATCATCATTATGCTCAGGGGGCAAAGGTTGATTGAAGATAGCAGTCGAAGGACCAGAAGTGTCCATATTTACATTCGAATTAAGTGGCGGTATTATATTCACCTTATGTACAGCTAGGTTAACCGAATTGACTATTTCGGGAATAAGCGCTCTAATAGAGTCATTCAGCGATTCCTGAAGACTTATTTTCAGATCTTTAAGTACAATTTCTTTGATGGCAGATACTTCCGCTTGGACCAGGGAACTGATCTCAGCCTTGAGAGCACTGAAGTCAGATGACATGGAAATGCTGGTCCGAGCAGCATATGAAGAGGAATTCATTTTACATCTTTCTCGAGCGATGTTTATTGGAACATGATGTTCGGCTTTATAGTGATATGCTTTTGACTCCAAGACATAAGCAGGGCACTGACGATCAGAGGCAAGATGAGTGGAAGCCTTACAGTTAATGCAGGAGATAGGGTTTTGGCAGGTTTCATGGTTATGATTTTGGCCGCATCGTTTGCAGATCTGAGATGATACTCTACAAAACTTTGAGCGGTGAAAGTAGCTCCAGCAGCGAAGGCATTGATTAGGACGCTCAATAAATTTACGTGGTCGAAATATCAAGAACCATAACTTTATTTCCAGCGGAATGTTCCTACCAAGAATCGTTACCAGAACAGTTTGTAAAGGAATTCTTTCTTTTATAAATCTTCGAATACCGATGACCTGTAACCCCTCCGATTGCAGTTCTTCCGCAATTTCCACTACTGCAATATCACACGGAATATTTAGCAAAAATTTGGAGGTAATCGAATCCTTCAAAAGGACCGATTTAACGGGAATGTTCAAAATCATATCTATTTTTTTTATCTCTTTCGCAGTGTGAATATTTTCCGTAGAGATTAACAGCTCACTTGAGCGTGTGAATCGAATCTCCGAGATGTGTTTAGGAACAGAGATTTTTGAGCAGATATCCTTTTTCAGGCACAAAGGCCTGGATCTGGGAATAATTTCTGCACCCGAAAACTTGAAAGTTAGCAAAATGCGAGGGGACTCACCAAAACCGTCCAAGATGTCTTCATCAGATAATAAAGTATTCCAATTATGACTTGTAGACGAGACTTTGTCTGCACTGCCCGCTGGCTGTGTATCTATTTCAACAGCCATAGCTGCACATTTGAAGGAGTCAAACTAGACCCCGGAAACGGGCAGAGCCCTAACCAAGAGCCTTGATCCTTCACTTCAGGAAATTAAATAAAATTACTCCTACGAATATAATAAATAAAGAAAACTGTACTTAAAGAGGGAAACACTAGTAAAAAATTAAATAAAGGGTAAGGCACAAACGCAGAGCGAGAGGGGCGTAACACCAACCACGCAGCGCGACGGCATTCCTCAAAATCCACACACACACATAATAAAATAAGAAATAAACTATTAAAAAAAGAAAACAAGTGCAAGAAGACAGACTGTTGCCAAAATCAGGTAACTAAAAATCACGCATAACCCCAGCTATTGAAAGTTTGTAAATAAAAATAATAATTAATTATGGATTATTTTAACTTCCATTTCATTTGAGAATTAAAAATCAAAACTGCGGAAAAAAAAATTCTAGAAACAGCGATGAAAATTGGTTTAGGAGAAATTTTAACATGGTTTTTTTTTCTCCTTAAGTTGTGATGTATAGATGGCAGCACCCACACAAAAATAACAAAAACACTAACACACTGTGGTTACTCAAGGAGGTTATTAATATCCATTATTGTTACATAATTATTCATTATTATTACACAATAGTTAATTATTATTACACAATTATTCATTCCTCCATGGTGGTTAAGGTTACTAGATTCAATACTGCAAAATTGAGAATCCCTGTGCCCACACCCTTGACAACATCATTTTTCCTCAATTACCACAACAGATGGCATTACTATACTCTCCAGAACACAAAAAAAAGCAAGCCAAAACAATTATTTTTCCCAACTCATGTTTTACTCATGGATAGAGTGACCATACGTCACGTATTTACTGGGACAGTCCCGGTATTTTCTGTTTTTTTGGCTGTCCCAACTTTTTGGCGAAAGTGTCCCGGTTTTTCCCGTATTTTGCGCGAAGCCTACTTGAATTTTTATTCCTCATTGAAGACAAAGATTGAAATTATTTTTCAACTTATAAATTATGTTATGATAATTACAACTATAAATGAGAATATTAATCTCCCACATTTTCGTCTTGGTGAACGTTTTTTTTCGTGGAATTCATTTTAATCCACTGCAATTAGCAGTAATGCTGCATTTCTCGCCATTGTGATTTTCCGTTATTTCAACAATATCTGGGGACTTTGTTCGGTTTAAGCGTCATTTTTGGCGATAATTGGTGATTGATGTCCCGTATTTTCCCGCATTTGGAATCCCAATTTCCTTATTTCTCTTGGGGAAATATGGTCACCTTACTTCTGACAAAATTTCTGGCTACGGGCCTGGGAATCAGCATTGAATGTTATCTGCATCTTTTTTTCTTTTCTTTTTTTCTGAATGAAAGAGGCATACACTTACCAACTACAATGGAATTCTGTAGTTTCTACTGTAAAATACAGAATTACGGGAAATCACGAAAAACTATGGGAGTCTTTTTTTTTCAAAAGTACAGTAAAACTTCGATTAACCGTCACTCGTTTAATCGTCAGTTTCTGATATCCGTCATCGTCTGAAAAAATAAATACATGAGTACTAACAAACAGACACCTTTAAAATTGTCCACGGATTACTTTTACACCCTTCTGTAAGAAGCTCGAAGTGGCTGTGCTGCATGACTAATCGTCGGTGGCGGAGGAATTGAGCTTGATCTGGCGCGCCACAAACCTATCACTAACCAGTGGTTATAGTGTTACATATTGGTCTCACTCGTGAGAGAGTAGCTTGAGTGTTCGAATGAATGTTTAGTTTTGGTTAAAATGTGATAAAATGGATGGAGATTTTGAAATTTCGAACGATGGTGAAATCATTTCTAGTGTGACTACCATTGAAGAAGAAGAAATTGATGACGATGAGAAGGATCAGTTCTTAACAAAAAACCTACAACTAGCCACTTAGAAGCATAAACAATGTTATCAAAGTACATCGACTACTTAGAAATTCAAGAGGAGGCAAATGCAACACAGATCCTACTTCTGCTTAATATACGGAACATAACCGCGCAGAAAGCTCGAGTCTCAAAGACACAGAAGGAGATGACAGATTATTTTAAAATACTGTAACGTAGGTTTATAGTATTGCCAGGGCCGTCATTACAACTTTTTTCCGGGGGGGGGGGCAGAGAACATGTATTCAATGCATGCACATATATATATTTGTAGTATATGTATATATACAGACCGTTTCCAGTATGTTCTTTAAAGCCGGGGGGGGCCGCTTCTCTGATGCCCCCCCCCCCCCCGAAATAACGGGCCTGAGTATATCAATACATTTCCGTGCATTAATACTCTTATACTAAAGTTTATATTGATCGTTTTGAAAAATTAAATGCAATATGCATGTATTGTAAGCACTTTTAAAGAATTTTATTTTCATTTTCGTCCCAAGCCCGCAGTAAAATCACTTTGCTGTATTAAGAGATTTCTGTTATCCGTCACCAAGGATGTTATAATCCCGATATTCTTTCCTCCATGATCCGTCACAGCCCTGTTCCGGACGGTGACGGTTAATCGAAGTTTTACTGTTTTTTGTTTTTGATTGGAAATTTCTCTGAATTCTGTCATCCTATCGAGTACAAAGTGATGCAAAGACCGCATCTCCAGTCAAACCCCGATGTAACGCCGCCATTTGTCCCACAGATTTCTGGCGTTATATCGAATCCCAAATTAACGTGTGTAATCCTTATGTATGGAAGATTTGTTCAATGGAAAATTGTGGCGCTAATCGGGATTGGCGCTAAATCGGAGGGTTTGACTGTATGTTTTTAACAAAAAACATACGACGTTCAAAATCATATGAAGGAAAAATAAACCACTAACGATTAACATATTTTTGTTCACGTATTTAATTATGAAAAATTTCAATCAGATTTTAATTTCTTTTAAATATACAGGATTATATTTTATAAATCTATTTTTAGAGTACTTATTATTAAAAAGATGGGCATGTGCTTGTTTATAATGTTTCATTTTGCATAATCGTACCATTTTTCAAGCGAGTACGAATACAACGAAATTCGCCTATAACGAAAAAATTCGCTGTTTTTTTCGACTTCGTTATAAGCTGGTCCGACTGTAATAAGTTTCTGAAAAAAATAACCACAGTATGAAATAAAATGAATAACCACAGTATGAAACAAAATGAATAACCACAGTATGAAACAAAACGAATAACCACAGTATGAAACAAAATGAATAACCACAGTATGAAACAAAATGAATAACCACAGTATGAAACAAAATGAATAACCACAGTATGAAACAAAATGAATAACCACAATGAAAGAGACGAAATGAAAACGCTGCTATAGGGTCTCATGTCTGGTTTCATTAATTTCACTAATAATCCCAGTAATAAATCAAAGCCCCTCAAAATCTCTGCCCGCAATACAATCTGGCCACTGCAATGCATTACGTAACGACGATGCAATACATTATAATTTGCAATGAAGGATATTAAAATAATGTTTTTAGAAGTCATTGAAAGTGTTAGTTTTATGACAAAAATTAATGTAAAACATTTTTGAAAAGTTCTGTGATGTAAAACTTGAAGTTTGAAACGATCTGTTGGTACATGGATCACAGAGTGGTTACTAGGAGTTACATTTGGTGGCGTGAACATTACTCAGATGAAATCAAATTCAATTTACTCTCCTCTCAAAAAAAAAAAAAAAAAAATTAGCACATGACCCAGACTTCTTAGAAATTCCTTCACTCGAGATTCAGTGCTTTTCATGTGTTCGTAAAATCGAATTGTTCGTTCGTAAACCGAGAAGGTTGACTGTATTCTCAAAACGAATGTTGCAGTGTTTTGTTCTTCCAACGAGCTGTTGTTTTGGACTGTCATATTATGCTGGCGCAAGCTGGGCCGTGGTTACAGGTCAGACCTGCTTGGAGGCAACTTGGGTTCTTGCATTCTGGGAATTTCAACGGCAATTGGCAGGGGCGTCGGAAAACCTGTGGTGAGTTCTCGTCTTGGGTTTCATGTAGGAAAGTTTTATTCGTGGATCAGTTCGGGGGGGGGGGGGGGGGGTGGGTGTGCTCGGACTCGTTCTACGAATTTCCATGGATGCTCGAGGATCCACAGCACCCCCTGCTCCGACGTCCCTGCTCAAAGTGTGTAAAAATGTGTGGTGGGGAAACACAAGAGATGAATGTTTCAGAGTAAAAAAAAATTCCAGGAAAATAAGAAAAATAATTTCCGAAACTTGAAAAAGTGGACAAAAGAGTATATTTCTATAAACGTAGGAAGGTCGCTTAAAATGACATCAAAAAGAGGACGTGACCAGGGCCGTCAAAAGAGCATCATATGGGCCCCGGGGCAAGTGGTTTTTCTGAGGCCCTACCTAAATTCTAGAAAATTTCAACAAAATCTCAATTTGTGAGGCCTCCCCTCTTCTCTTGAGGCCCCTGGACCCATGCGTTAAGACGACACTGGACGTAACCCTATAAACCACTGCTTTGTCGGCTAAATTACGGTCAAACTGTACTTCGTGTGTTGTTTTCTAGATGGCAGCAGGAGTTCAGATAGTCAAATCCCGTTTTAACGAATACCGTTATAGCGAAAATCTCGTTTTAACGAACACTTTTCTAATCCCTTAAATAAGTTTAGCCTACATAGGAACAATGCTATGTAACCTGGAATTCCCTTATAACGAAATTTCGTTTTAACGTGTGATTCCTCCGGTCTCTTGGCGTTCGTTATAACGGGATTCGACTGTATTTTGTGCTACTTTTTGAAGATGATTTTGGCTTGAAATTTTTTTTAAGCCTCCGCAACTGCGATCATGGCTAATTTTTAGTTAAACAGGGACGTATGGTAATTGCAACCACGAAATACCAAAGAGGTGAAAGGACCACAACTCAAAACAATAACCACTTGCTATTTATGCATTGTTTACATTTTTTTTCTGAGAGAAATTTTGTGCCAAAATCCCAAGCCTCTGATTTTTTGATAAAGAGGTTTTTGTTTAGATTTTCCTTAAAGATTGTATATTGAAATGTCATGAACGTGAACAACTAATCGAGAGGCTGAACATTTTTCATTGCCATATTATCTTCCAATCATTGTTTTTCATCCCCCTCCCTCCACTCATTTAATCACTCATGCTGTCCTCATTAATTATGCTGAATATGCAGGCCGGACCTATCGTATTTGTTTTGGTTGTTTACGTGGCATGTTTTGGTGTTTTCCTACTGTGGAGGTCTAAAAAATGAAGCTTATAATGATTATTCACTTTCAATAGGCCCTCAGCTCAATATGGGATCCATGAATTATGTGGTTCAAAAAAGGTAGCAGTAGAACTGTTTTTATCTCAAAACCATCATGTGATTGCGACGAAAGATCTAACTCGAGCTGTTTGTCATTCGTACGAAGTAAATTTTCCATGATGAGGGTACCGCTGATCGCAATAAGTTTGTGGATGTTCATCCTAATGACTGTCTTCGGTGTATTCGGGTATACATATGTGCTGTGGAGCCAATACTGGAGGGCAGCCAATGAAAGACGCAGCTTGATGTTGAAGAATGCCAATTACATGAGACAGATGTCTGGCCATCCGAGTCGGTTCTCTAAAAACACTCTGAAGTATAACGTTAGGGGGAATTTACATAACCTGACAGTTGTTCCGACTGATAAGCTCATTAGTAAAATCCATACTTATAAGACGCAGTTGCTGATACAGCTGAGGAAAGCGCAGCTGATCGCTGGGAATGTCTTGTTCCACAAAGAAAGGGAAGAAACTAACATATACAAGGTGAAGTTTCGGAAACAGAAAGTGAGATTACAGCAGAAGTCATCGGCTGAACTCCTCTGCGAGATGAAAGACGTGAAAATCGATATGCTCAGTAAAGACACGGTACCATTCAAGAATTTGCGATATGTCAAGTATTTTCCAGAGAAGACCATCTTCGATGCCATGGGACATCAGAATTCTTGCGCGATTGTGTCAAGCGCCGGATCTATGCTTAAGTCGAAACTTGGAAAAGAAATTGGTATGATTGTATTTGAGTGATGTACATGATTGCTTATGCATGTTTTATGATTTTGCCAATTTTTTTTTTTTCGCTGTGGGTACATATACAGAGTTAGACGCTTTTTCCATGTACGCAGAACAAAAAGTGACATCACTTGTGTGTGCATAATCTGAGAGCACATGCGTATTAGTGTCAAGTGGATGTTCAATAATTGATGAATCAAACTGGGATACCATTTAGCATCTCCTGTTCATCCAAGAGGGTACAATTTGCAGTATGAAGATGCTCCCTTACATACATCTTCAATTTTTTGGAAGATTGCCCATTTATTTTTCTTTGTTTTTCAAAGAGCTGATATTTATTTGTTATTAAGCATCCAGTAATCCCCTGAGGGTTGCCTCAGCTCTCATGACCCCCAAAAAGATGGGCCTGACAGGACTCCAGCCCTGAATGATTCACATAATTTTCATTTTTTCACTATGGGGGTGCCTGCTGCAGGCCATGGTGCGAGCCTTCATGACATTTAATTCATTTGAAATGACTTATATTTGAGAGTGAAGTGTCAAGATGTGCTTGCTGCGTTGCTGTGTGAGGTGGCGGATCAGTGAATGAAGCACGCACACTGCCCCCCCCCCCAGCGAGTCATCATGACAGAAGTGAAATCACATCACACTAGAAATTACAGCTAAACATTTGTCAAAGGCAAGTAAAGTTGTCCATTACAGCCAAGAAATTATCAGAGGACGGTAAAGTTCCCAACTATTGACAAAATTACTGAAAAATCACCAATGGCAGGAAGGAAATATAAGTTTATTGCATCCTAATAGGTAAAAATGTAATTCACAAAATAAAGTATATGGTTGACAAATATGTGAGGGGAATAAATTTGTAGGGCGCGGTAGCCCAGGTTGAGATAAGATACTCGCCTAAAGTACCAAAGGATGTTTAGAGTTGTCGTGAGTTTGATACCCGGTTTGTCCTTGTCAGAAGCTTTCCTGACACACAGGTGCAACAGAAACAGCAACATTCCCACAGAAAAAGATTGATACCACAGGGAGCCCCATACCAAGGGTTAGTGCACAACCTCTCGGTGAGTATTAAAAAAAAATGCCATTCAGAATCGGCAATAAATTGTAGGTCCCAGAGAGAGTCTAATTAGCCCTCATGTGCAGAAAATGACAGTGGTGTGAAAAAAATGATCAAATAAATTTCTATGACTAATTAATTATGATAGAGTTACAATTATTATCATATAATTCATGATTCATAAGCCATGAACATAATCTTAATTCGTGATTTTAAAAATTCGAGTAAGCCTCATTGAAAATAAGGGACGTATAGGACATTTTATAAGAAAGAGTTGGAATAGCCAAAAATATAGGAAATGCCCTGTAAAATACTGATCATATGGTCACCCTATATATATATATATACATATATTTATAAGTTTCAGGCCTGTGAGCAACAGAAATACCACTGGCTGAAATACCTGGACTGAAAAGGTTGTGCACCTTGATATAAGTGGCTTCTGTGGGAAATCCTCTAAAAACAGCCGTTAGTTTGTCAACCTCTCAGTGAGAGATATGGATGGAGGTGCCAGTTTGAATCATCTTCTCCAGCATGACCCAACCTACATGGCTTGTATCCCAGAAAGGACAGAGCTCGGGCCTTGTCTGGTCTGACAGTTTGAATCATCTGCATAAATCGCTGATTCTCATTAAAAATTATCATAAAGATTGTTACAGAAGGTGGTTTGGTTTTATATTTATTTTATGAACTTGTTTTACACTGAACCGAGTGAAAAATCAGCCTTTTTATTTGTTATTATAGTATTTAATTATTATTTTTTAATTCGAAAATTATTAGTTCAATTCTTACCTGTGATTACTTTAGTACAATTTTGCATTTCTAACTTTTTTAGCATTTTTTGTTGTTGTTTTTTTTTTTATCCCATAGATGCACATGATATTGTGGTCCGTTTCAACACTGCTCCAACAGAAGGTTATGAGGAAGATGTTGGATCGAAAACAACTATTAGAATTCTAAATTCGCAAGTTGTGTCGAAACCAGAATTCGAATTCTTCTCAACGCCTATGTATCGCAACATAACTCTGATTGTATGGGATCCATCAAAATATCATGGTTCTCTGGAAGAAGTAATTCCTTTTTGACATTGGAAATTAAGTAACACTAAGCATTTTTGATACAGTGGATCCCACGCTTATAATAGTTTTAAAGAAAATCATCATGAAAAATGTTGGGGGGGGGGGAAGGAATGATTAAACAGGAAAACTTGATGAATAAGATAGGATCGCAAAATAAGTTGTACTAAGGCTTGGAATTTTTATCAACAATTTGAAGGGGGTTCACCAAGTCCTAGAAAAATTTCAAACCATTTTTCGGCAAGAAAAGAATATACTTTGCTCCAAAACAATTTGGGTAGTACCTATATCTCTCAATTTCCATGCCCTCTCTGATGCATGACCCCACATCTTGGAACACATACCCTAAGCTGGGATTTTTGGTTGGCCTCTGCTATAGTGAATTTATAGTGTGAAAAAAAACAAAAAATGATGAGAATTACTCGGAGCTAGAGCCGTTTTCGCCCCACCCTTGTGTTAGGGGGCATGCCTTGACTGTAAGGAATTTTACAGGCAGTATGTATTTACAATATTATGTTATGATTGCACTTCTTGATGACGACGTTTTAGGATATTTGCTTTTGCACTGAGTGTACTACTTTTTTTTCAACCTTAGATTGCTTATATAACCTCTGTAAAAAGCTTTTCCAGGGTAAAATGCTAACTTTCCTGCATAGGCTGTTCGAATGGGAATTGTGGACTTCTATCTGAACTATATTGCATGAAAAGTAACCATTCTTAATCAATTTCACTCATGAGATCAATAGCAACCTTTGTAAAAAAATGCATGTGTGCAATGTGGTCACAGCCACCTCAAGAGTATCATATGCCCCTCAGACAAAGCAATTTTTGAGCCCCCCCTACCGGGCTAGAAATACCTGCCTACTTACTATTAAAAATTTCAACCAAATCCCATTATTATGAGGCCAAATAGCTACAATTAAAGACAGTAATCCATCAACTCCAACCCTTCTTTCTTATAGTAATGTTGTAATTTCCAAGGCAATCGTTGATCTCTGACTCCTCTCATAGTATTCTAGGTGCCAGAGGGAAACATTTCTAGCACTGCTCAATTCAAATCCAAAATCCTAGGGAAGTAATAAAAACATTCTCTGTGTTTTTCAGAGTCTTCAACAATGCCTAATCTCGCCTTCATTGAGATTGGACCATCTATTCTCTCATGCAACTTTGGGCATTACTTTTGAAATGATCCTCATTTATTAAAAAAAATAATCTTCAGTAACATTTGATCCTAATTATTTTCCTTCCATGAGTTTACTTGTATGAAATGTGAAACCTACATTATTCTGATATACAGGGTGTCCTGTAAGTCTTGATTCAACCTTCATTTCATCAATGCTTTATCATAGATGTATGGTTCTAATTTAAAAAATACTCAATGTGTTTAGAAATTTTTGAGAGTGAAAATATAGTGCGTCAGGAAATAAAAAATCGGAATTTTTTAAACTGTCCTCTTGTCCTCTGACTTCCAGTTAGTAAGTTGTTGCCCTGTCTTTCCTGAAGCCAACAAAAAAACTTCTATGTTTTCTAAGTGCAATATTCGCTGGGATATTTAAATTTGAAAATCTGAGAACAGTTGGAAAAGACCAGCATAAACGAGGGAAACAAGCATCTCTTAGTTTATGCTGTTGTTATTGAATTCAAATATCTCAGTGAATATTTCACTCAAAAACATGGAATTTTTTTTTGTTGGCCTCAAAAGAGACATCACAAAAAAAAGTTCTAATTGGAAGTGAAAGGACAGGAGGACTGTATAAAAATTTAGATTTTTTTTATTTTATGGTACACTATGTTTTCACTTTTGAAACTGGTGCAGAGGGATTTTTGAACATATTTTGAGCATTTTTCAAAATTAAAATCATACTTCTACGATGAATGATTGATGAGATAAAGGCTGAATTAGGACATACAGGATACCCTGTATGTATAGTGTATACTATCTGATATATTCTATATTTTCAGTGGTACAAAAGCCCTGATTTCGATTTATTCACCCCATACTGGTTGTATAGAGAACTTTTTGCTTCACAACTATTCTACATTTTGCATCCAGAGGTTGTTTGGACTTCATGGGATTTCATCCAGGCAAACACGCTGGTTCCTGTGGATCCCAATCCCCCATCCTCAGGATTTCTTGGTGAGATTTCCATGGTTGTTTTCTTCTGTACATGCATATTTCTGTCATTTCATGAAAATTAAACCTTAGATGAAAAATTTTGTATATATACAGTGAGAGAGAGAGAAATCTTGATATAACGTGAGCCAAGGACAAATATTGTTGTAAAGGAATTATAATTTTTCGAGACACAACAGTTTAACGTTACACTATAGGCATTTTCAAACAAGACTTGAATAAATTTTGTTGCATAGTGTGTGTGTGTTGTGAGGTTTCATTGTATTTGATTTTTAAACTTTTGTTGCATTCATATTTTTTCCTTTATGTTATTGATGCTGATCATTTCAATGTTATTTATTTATAGGTCTGATTATAATGCTTCATCTTTGTGACAAAGTAGACATTTATGAGTATGTCCCATCCATGCGGCTCACAAAAAGGTGTCATTATTTTGATGTGCACGATGATATTGGCTGTACACTTGGTGATTGGCATCCTCTTGCATCTGAGAAAATCCTCACAATGAATATGAATGAAGGATCTGATGCTGATATATTTGTAACAGGGAAAGTGACTTTATCTGGCTTCAATAAGATGAATTGCTAGTATACATAAGAGAGGTAACTCATGTAGATGATGAAAATGTACAGAATGATACCATTTATTGCTCTGATAGATTGTAAAATATACTTTTTGTTCACGTCTTTTTTAACATGGCAGTGCATGGATGGGGGGTCTATTTGATCCCATCACTTATTTAGTTGTCTTTCAACCCACATACATAAACATCTTTATTCTCTCTGATTTCAGGATTGTTAGCCTCAAACAGCCTCAATTACTGCTGAAACAAAAAATGTGTTATTCCAGTTATATATATATATTTTTTCCAAAATAGAAAACTAGTGTGGGTCATGTAAGCATTGTACATGTTTCTCCCCCATGATTTTTAGCATTCCCTCAAGTTTGCTTCAGAACCATTTTTTGGTCTTTATGAAGATGAAATGTGATGGTTATAGAGGTCATTCTGGCCAACACATATGATTCGGATGAATAAATTCTCAAACAGGGTGATGAATTAATTTTCAGTGTAGAATCCTTTGAAAAAATGGTAAAAGCAGTTTCAGCACAGAAAACTTGGGATAAAAATACATTGGTGTTTTTGGAATGAAAAATAACACTAAAATAACTATTGGGGGCTTTGAGTCCAAATTTTAATATGTGTGATGCCGAGAAAAAGTACAGTCGAACTTCCTTAATTCAGCCTTTGCTTTTTGCTTTTTGATAACTCAGAGTGATATCAATCTCCGAAAGTGCTATCAATAGTTTGATTGTATCCTTTTTGAAGATTGTCTTTGCATTAGTTGCAACAGGAACTTAAAATCAAGAACTGTTTATAAGGAAATTGCTTCTATCGACTATAATGATTCATTCTATCTGCATTCAAGGATGTAACAAAATTATTGAATTAATATTTCTCTTTCTTTTTACTTGCAAAATGAAAGTTGCATACATTACAAAGTACTAAACACATTATTGACAACACAATTTACGGTAAAATCTTTTGTCTACAGCAAAATGATATTCTCCCTTGGCCATTTAAAGTATTCATCTCAAACCCTTGCTTAAAAATCACCATTCTTCTGCTGATGAATTTTTTTGAAAAGAGGGATTTTACTGTTACATGTTTACATTTACAATCTCTTACTTCTACATTTTATTTATGCAGAGCTTAAAATCTAAAGATTTAATTTCTACTAATAGCTTTACTTTAAGAAAAATGCTGGTGGTGATTCAAATGAGATGTGTCTCTTTTTTTTTCATGTGATTGAACCACTGCTCATATGACTTATTGCATTACTTTGTCTATTGTTGCCGGCAGTCAAACCACCATGTTGATGTTGAACGAGGGTATGGTGGATCAGCTACATCAACCTAGAGGGAGAAAAAAAATTCTGTTCAAATCCACTATTGAAAGCCAAAACTGAATTTTTCAAGTATATGCTCAATATTATATTGATTTTAAAAATTTATGTATTGAAAAATTTTAAAAATATTTAGCTTTAAAAAACAGTTGTACAGCTATATGATGAAGCCACCCCCTCCCTAAAAAGGATTTTTTTGTGGCCTAACAACTACAAGTTTTGGTTTCTGAAATTCAAGGGTTGTCTTACGGGGAAGGGGGGGGGGAATAATGTCCATGTCTTTAAAAAAATGGATGCATATCACATGTTCTTTACAAGCAGGAATTGAATTGACAATTTTAGTTATATTATTATCAGTCTGTATTCATAGCAAAAAATAATTTTCTTAAATGATAGTCCAAGTAAATTGTTTATAAAAAAATTATCTTGTAAGAAAAAGAGGTCATCTCATAATCAAGTCAATACAGCAACTTCATTAACTTTTTCCTCATAGATTGAATGCATTGTTTAGTGCTGTAACAGCTTATGTTGTGTCAAGCCAAACAAAAAATATTGAAATTAGTAAACACACTGGAACTTCAGTTTACAAGCTTAATTATTTCTGTGAACATAGTGAACATGTGACCTCATAATTCAAAACACTTGTACATCAAGGTAAACTTCCCCATGAGAAATAGCTTAAGGGAACTCAAATGATTTGTTCCAAAATCTTCTCCTGCATGCCAGCCACGATTCTTTTTGAAGATAAGAAGATGAAGAGCATGTTAATTTATTGTACATATTATCGTATTCTTTCTTATTTTTAAATTATTTTATTATGGAAGCCTTGAGTATATATTTGGAATGATACAAAGAATAGGAGGCTCACTTCATTTAGGAATTCCTGCTTAAATTAACACACAGTGAGAGGGTGAGACAGTCTTTCATAGGTTTGTGCTAAGAATGCCATTCCTGTAGTCAGTGATGTCTTATTACTACTTTAAACCATACATGCACCTCTCACACATTTCTCTGTGGAATCTCTAACAAATCCGTACATGTCAGAATGTGTGCTTTGAGTGTGTGAGTGGCTCCTAACACATTTATGTTATCAGTGTTGGACTTGTTTTGTGTTCTTGTGGAGTGCTGCCATCTGTCTTCCATATTTTGAAGTGAAGATTGGGAGTGCTTGAATTTTCCATATTGTGTTCTCTAGTTTTAACAAGTAAAAATCTGAAAATGTTGAATTTTATCCAGTATTATGAGGCATTGCTCGTGTATTAAGTCAAAATTAGGTATAAATTGTAGCTCATCTTAACACTTGAGACACTCGTAAACCTAGTTACTCCTAACCCGAATTTTCACTGTATACATTTGCCATCACATGTCTTCAAAACTGGGTTGAAAATTGGAGAAGATACACACATGGTTGATATTTATTGTCGTTTCTGATTTTTGTAGTCATGTAAAAAATAGTTTTAATTTCAAATCTGTGCCAAATTTACCAAAAGATTTCTATTATGTTTATGTATATAATGATGTGTTATAACTTGTTTGTAAACTTATTATTGATGTGATAAACTGTGTTATGTGGTTGTTACATGTTTGTAGGAAAATAAAAATATACATTTTGGATCTATACGTAGATAGGTATAGAAAATCATGCCTTAAAGAATCTATAAAGCAGATACAGATACTCAGAACGATACATCAAGAAAAATTATTGTCTTTTAATGTTGAATAATTATTTCATTCAAAATGATTGGCCGATCATGGCAAAATGCTCTTGAGGGCCACATGCAAAAGAACCCTGGTCTCTTTTTCGAATTGCAATATTCTTGTGGATCGATACTATACAACTAAAGTTTGACTCCCTCTTTAGTGAGCATATGTACAAACTGTTGTATGGATGCAAACTATTATGCAGAAATAGAATACTTGAATGAGACTGTGGCAGAGTGGTAAGATGCTCGTCTTCCACTATGAAGGTTACTATCAAGGTCCATATTTCCCACCCAACTCCACTAGTTAGAAATTGCTGTATGGCGATATATGATCAAAGTTGGTATGTGGTAAATTAGTCTGAAAACTTGATGGGCTGTAACATATTCAGTATTCAAGATATACAGAAGACTGGATGTTGTGAAGATATTTATTATTTGAGATGTTAATTTTTTTTTTTTTTTTTTTTCCAACATCCAGTCTTCTGTATATCTTGTATTAACAAGTGGAGAGCGACATTCATGTCATATATTCAGTATTATTTACATTGCTGTAAGTTTGCAAATTTGGTGTTAAATTATTCTGTTATTCCTTCTGTGAACATACAAACACATTTACTTCATGCACACATTTACTTTATGTCACATGCCATGTACAGTCAAACCTCGTTAATGAGTCACTCTTGGGAGAGCAGAAATATGACGTAGTAAGCGGAGTAAGCCATAGCTGTGCCAATTCCAATTGCGAGTTCCAAAAAGTGATCCAGTAAGCGGAGTGACGTGTTAACCGGGTGACGCACTAACGAGGTTTGACTGTATTTCATCCAAAAATGTTTGTGAATTTGTGATACTATAAACACACACACACTGCTGAAGCAGTATGTGTGTGTGCTTAACAGCCTAGCAGCAAGGGCAGATCTGGAGGTCGCTATTGGGAGGGGTGTTTTACAAATCACAAAAAATTTAGTTTCTGTGTCTTGACCATATGTCCAGCATTTTGCCTATTTTCCATGGCAGTCCTGTTTCTGGTTTTTTCTTCATCCCGACTTTTTGAAAAATGTCCTGGTTTTACTCAATTGTCAGTCGAAGTTGAGTTGAATTTGTTATTTAATTTGTTGCTGCAATATTATCGTATAGAAGTTCTGAAAATTTCATGAATTATCACATTTCACTTGGGGGGGGGGGGGGTAGGGTGATCAACCCGATAACCCCTCCCCTCCCCCCCATAGATCCACCAGTGTCTAGCAGAAATTAGTTTAGTTCAGACAATGGTTTTCGACAGTAATTAGAATGTTTTATTATTTCATCATTTTTGGACAAAAGGACCTAGGACAGTGTTTCCCAAAGTGGGCAATATCTCCCCCTGGTGGGCGATGGAATGGTCCAGGGGGCGATTGAACCTACTGATTTAACATAGGATCCTATGGGTTTACTTGAGTTGGGACGCGATGAGAGGAAAAAATTTCTGATGAAGGGGGCGATGGAACAATAAGTTTGGGAGACTATGACTTAGGGTCAAAGTATCTTGTGTTTAAGGTATTTTATAATGATGAGATCCACAATATTTCAATTTCTAGTCTTTGCTTGTGTCATTTATTTGCAGCATATTCTAATCCTTATTGACAGATATGTGTAAATGCTATTAATCGTCAAGGTATTTGACATGATTTGAATCCTATAAGTCATGATTGCTAAATTAAAAATGAGTCACTGATTTTGCTATTACCATTGATTTTCATGAAATTGTCTATATTCAAACAATCCATTTATATCATGTCAGATAGTTTTCGAACTTGTGAGAATCATGGATTCAACATTGCAGCTACCACAGACAGTTTAAAATGGTGCTAGAGTAGTGAGCATGTGATACAGTCATACCCGCTGACTCAGTAATTTGTTCTAAGACTAGCTATATGAATCAAAGTAAAATTTTCCTCCATTAAAATGATAAAGCAACTAATTTTCGTCAAGACCTAATGACCATAGTCTATTATATTTAATGACAACATCATTGATTATTGTTGAAAAAAGTTTGCAACCATAGAAAAGTTTCAGATTATAGCTGAATTTACTAAAAAAAAACTGCATTTTGGCAGGAGATAAATGACTGAATGACGAGGCTCCTTTACAGTTACTACATTTAAAAATGACAATGCTTTGGTAAAATAAATGACTACAGTAAAATGAATTAAAATGTATTTTATGGGGAGTGGGAGGGGAAGTTGAACATGTGACAAATATGTGACATGAATGTCTTTACTTATAGTCATAAATATTGTAGTATAATTAACTTGTAAGCAGCACCCCCCCCCCTTCCACCCGCCACCATTATGAATGATGAAAATTCAAGTAAGCATTGTTGAAAAAAAAGGAGGGGGGGGGGGCTTATAAATAAAATATGGTCACCTTATGCTTTTTTTATCAGTTCATTTCTTCGATACAACTTTCACTGGAAAACGTTTTCCTTCTAAAAACACAACGTCAAAAGCTTTCAAGTTTTGCTCAAAATGTGTCTGACTAAAAAAAAAATAATTGCTGGATGAGGTAAGTCAATGATACATATATTACTGTATAATCTCCCTCAAGAATCTTATTTATCTGATATTTCTTGAAAAGACCAAGTACAGTCCACACTGTTTAATGTAATCACATCAGGACACTCAGGGTTTCTGATAACAATATCTAAATGACAACAATATCCATAAAGTCCTGTTTGCAAGTACGGTGACCATGCATCCCGTTTAGTCTAACAGGACATGTGGCAAATGGGTAGATGGATAAAACGGGATAACTATGCTTTTCTTTCTCGCACAGTTAGTTGTCTGGTAGTCCAGTGGTTAGGGAGCTAGCCTCTGACTGTGCAGGTTTGGGTCCGAATTCCAATTTAGGCATGGATGTCTAATAAATTTCAACAGATCGTACAGATCTCTTGGGGATAAATATGTGAGGATTATGTTAGTAAAAAAAAAAGTTCAATGACACTAAATTTTTTCCCCCATTTTTTTTATTTCTATTCTAAAACGGGACTTTACCCCCTCTCAGCTAAAATCCTGCATTTTTGTTATTCAGCCATTCAGAAGCGTTAGAATTAAACTGTGATGAATATCATGAATTGCGATATTTTTTTTTTATATGTATAATACGTTTCAGAGATCCCTTGAGGAAAGTCTCTCAGAAAAAGGAATTGAAGGAAAGGGCTTTTTTTTTTGTCATACGTTTGCCTTCAGTACAGGAAGGCCATTGAAAAAGCAGCTACACACGTACATGGATCACAGCGAATACACGGCCTGATTAGGATATCAAGTGCGGAAATGTTTGTCACCAAACGAGGGGGAAAGAACACCTTCTCGTCTCCTACATAGTCTTGCAGGAGTACGATAATGATAACTTACAGGAAAAAAAATGTTTGGTCAAACCTCAACTTCAGAATGAGCAGAAAAACTTCCGACGGAAAAAAAAAATATATGAAGTCCCGCGCGATAAAACTACAAACAATTTTATTTCCATATTATGACATAGGTCCGTTCCGTTCTTTGCAAAAGTAACACTATCCGAATGATAATATCCGTGATACCAATAAGCGGCATCTACTATATTTTTAATATAGTTTTTGAAACAAAAAAAATTATTATTTGAACTCACTGAAAATGTGGCATCGTCAAATCTGTAGTATTGACCACCTTTAAAGAAATATGTCTTTCTGTCCTTTCTCTGGAAAGCAGCGTCAATATTATCTGGCAATCCATTCCAATCCATGATCAGCTTGGGGTATTTAGCAGTTACTGGAGGCTCTAATTTGCTGTCGTATCGCCAATAACTGTCTCCTATAATAAAAATAACATATTTTGTCTTGTTTAAGATTATCATATTGACTTACAACCAGGATTAATTCTGTATTAGAATGATGATACATGACTTTCCATACCAGACGCGGGAGCCCGATTCATCTCAAAATTTCGGGGTGCCAAACAATGTTTAGGACCTCCCTTTGCCCTGATTTTATGCATTTTGTGAAGGAACGGAATCGGCACATCCATTATTTCAGAATACATGCTGAGAAATATCCATACAAAAAATTTTTAATATACAATTAAATGTAAACACAAAAATTGATGAAAATTCAACATTGAAGGCAGTGCTGTCTGGTAATGCATGGGCCCATCCGGGCACGGCCTGGGGACCCTCACAAAAATTAGAACCAGTTGAAATTTTCGAAAATTTATCAGGTATGGTCTCGGAGAAATCACTTGGCCCGGGCGGCCCACGATTCTCTTAGACGGCTCTGATGGAAGGTAATTTCAAACTAATGGGACAAACAATTCCCGAAGCTGGGGGGACGTTTTAGAATTGATGAATTAAGAATAATCGAAAGGAATAATTCCAGCACCAATGAAAATTTGAAGTTATTGAAAGAAGTGATTCCAGAATTGATAAAAATTCAGAATTAACGGAAGAAATAAAAAATATAGAATAAATCAAAATTCAGAAACAAATAGAGAAATAATTCCAGAATTTATGAAATATTTCCATAATTTATAACAATTATGAGTGATTGATGAAAATTCAGAACTAATGTAAGAAATAATTTAAGAATTGGAGAAAGACTCTGATAATTTACGCTGAATGCTGGGCCCGGTGTGACCGCAGCTGTCGCATACTTCCAAAGGGCAGCTCTGTAGTGATACTCTCTGAAACGAAGTAGGCCATTAGTTGAACAGCTTAGTAAAAATTAATCTGAATCACCACTTGTATAAATAATGAATTTTTATTATTAAATAAGGTAAACCGATATAAGTGGAACCACACGTGATTTGAAAATTTCAATTAGCTTCTGGGAATGATCTGTTGAGGAATTTTTGTTTTATACTTCATCTATTTTTCAGTAAAAATATAATTGGTACGATAGCTGCTCATACAAGGTTACAAGGAGAATTTTTTTGTATGGAGCAGTTAGGTATGTGGTCAAATATAAAGGCACTACCTGTTGTGCCCTTTATATTTCGACTATTTATGAAAGTGTGAATCGGCCTAAAACCAATATTTCGGTGCCAATTCCTTCCTTTCTAATTACTTTTTCTGTCATTTTAATATAATTATAATGTCTCTTCAGATAAAGTAGGAATTCAGAGGTTCACACTTATCCCACGTTTTCACTTTGTTGAGGAAAGTGGAACCCAATGCATTTACATTAACCGCACACGTTTACATTTTTGCATTTATATTCTAATTTGCCTCATATAAAGATTTAAATGAATTTTTTTCATTTATTTTAAACTTTTTTCATTTATAAATCATCGTTTTATGAATGATTTTGAAGCACAATAAGCGGCAGGTTCTACTGAAAAATAACATTGATCTTGAAAAGGGGACACTCTAGAAAATGTGGTAAAGCACTATCCCCCTAAAAAGTAATAATTCAAAGAAACACGCTGCCATATTTTCAAGAAATTTTCGTTGACTTCTCCAACGTAGGTGCTAGCTTGAACTTAACTAAGGGAAAAAAGCACTTCTATCTGTCCCAGTTTACCTTACATAAAATGTTCGAGAAAATTTCTGATATACAAAAAAAAAAAAAAAGCGATAATCTAGTGATGGTCACAAATTGATGAGAGTGTTTAATCGATGTGTTATTTAAAATAAATTACTTATATGTTATTATAAAAATTCCAGTCAAGGATTTTTTACAATTGTATTAGAAGTTCTCTTACTGAAAAATCTCAGTCCTACTGTTATGTGTACATTTTTTGTGCCAATTGATGAATATTTGTGGCACCTACGAGTATGCCCAGTTGTACTATAGTATGATCTCATGTGGAATGCGATTTTTATGTGTACTAAATATCTGTTTGAGTCTCATTTTTTCCATGTTTCGATATATTTGTGTGTACTATGTGTGACAGTTGTTTTTCCAGAAATAAATCTAGTGATTTTTCTGGTTCACTTATGATTGGTATTACTATTGTAATCACAATGATTTTTAACAATATTTTATACATGGTAGAGACACTTTTAACATTTCATAGTTGTTGTTTTTTTTTCAAAACTTGATTTCATCCCCTGAATGTTATTACACAGCTTTACCACTGCTTAATGTACCTCATACTCATTCCTCTGTGGAATTTCTAAATGTATTTGAGTCGGTAAATGTGTTTTGAGTGTATGTGTGACACTAACCTAGGGTTACCAGACGTCCTCCTTTTTGATGTCATTTGAAGCGTCCTGCACTAAGAAATAGAAAATATGCATTTTATAAACTTTTTTTTTTTTTGCATGGTAATTTTTAATGCATAAATTTTTAAATGTAGCTCATTTCTGGTATATATTCCGATATTTTAAACTCTTTGAGGATTTTTTGTGAATATTTTGGGTTTTTATCCATGTTTAGGGTTTTTAATGCATATTTTGGCAATTTTGGGTGCATGTTTTTACATTTTTAAGTTCATATTTGCATATTTTAAGAGCATATTTCGTCATTTTTTTTACTGCATACATTCCGGGCTGTAGTAATAAATACGTGTAGCAGTAGTACTATTATTACTGAACTATACATGAACCTCGTCAACATACCCCTATGGAATTTCTAACAAATTGTTTAAAAATTATTATCGACAAGTTGTGTAATAAAAATACCTTTAAAGAAATATGTCTTCCCATTGCCACTCCAAACGAATGCTGCATCCACGTTATTGGGAATCCCTTCGAATCCAGTCATGATCAATTTCGGGTATTCTGAGTCCATTTGCCTGTTTGTGAAGCGCCAGTATCTTCCGTCCTATGAAATTCAATAGAAAATAACTAAATTTCCTACATTCTTAGCAACGATGCTTGATGGAGTTTGGAAATTATCAGTGAAATAATGATTCTATGCTTGATCTGAATGCAAAATGACATACCTTGAAGAAGAAGGTTTTGCCAGTAGACCAGGTGAACGCTGCGTCGAGGTTCCCAGGAAGACCACCCCAATCTGCACTGATTCTCCGAGGATACCCTGGCGCTAATCCGTCTGATAAAAGTTTCCAGTAATAATCTCCTGAAATCAAATCAAATTTGATTTTAGTGCAAAAGGTTAAACCTGATAAACCAATTAAAGTTGAAGATATTAAAGATTCGGTATTCTTCAGTCATAATATACTGGGTGTTCCATAAATTTGTAAACAGTTTCGAAACCTATAAAAATTGAAGGAATTGTGGAAAATTTGAATGCGGTTTGGAAAAAATTATTCTCCCAAAAAAGTTATTTTTTTTCTTGTTTTTTTGGGTTGAGAAAAAATAATTCAAATTTTTGTAGAAAGAGAGCGCTGCATGAAAGCAAATAACAGAAATCTGGATCTAAATCTGGATCTTCAATCTCTTCTGTGTCCGAAACGTTCGTAAAGCTCCAGCCGGTGATTCGTGACTGAGGTAAACCAACTTCACCAATAGTACTTTATCCACTAATATCAAAATCACAATAAAAAACCCTATGTAAACGCCAGTAACAGGAAAATTTAGAAATTAGCTGTTAACTGAACACTCTACTTTTTTAGGACTCTGATTGGCATATTTCCAGCGATTTTCTTCCGTTCAGCACTCTCTGTCGACAAAAATTTGAATCAGTGAATGGGAAATCTATACAAGTTCACCTGTAGAGGTGACAAATTAGGTCATTGACGTCTTAAATGGAATTTACTCAGCTGTAATGAATTTTGTTGATATTAACTCATCCCGTGACGATTTCAGATTATCGATTAATCTGAAGTTATTATTGAAGATGAACTTATATTTATTACAGATTATCGACGATTTCTGATCAAGTATAATTACGATGGACTATATCTATTGCTATCGGGAAACATCAAGGAAAAGACCGTGAAACATTGATAGGGAATTAGCGACATCTCTCCATGTCTTGTATGTTGGTCCAGCATATGAACCAACATACAAGAACTTAATCGGAAATCACAACGGTTGACCTAGTGTAGCGTAATGGACGCTCTGAGCCGCTAAGAGACGCTTGTTAGTGCGCGAGGACGCTCACATGCTCAGATATTTACATCATGTTCGTTGTATACAAAAATTTGATCTATGAATAAACGCTAAATGCGTCCCTGATTTATCCTTGGGAAAGCCTGGAAATCCGTAAAAGATGTAAGGCGGGACGCATCTGGTCTTATCGGTACAAATAATAGTCGTACTATTGTATTTTAGAACACCAAAATTATGGAAAGTACTAGAAACAAACATAAAAAAATTTAACATAAGTTTAGTTTTATCTGCAATTAATTTAAATTTATTATCTTAAATTACACTGCTGGCCACCGTAAATGCAACACCCTGAAGGAAGCATGCAAATAATATGAAATTTACGACATGCATTAGCGGAGGTGAGATATGCAAATGATTAGAATTTCAGCGGAGACGCACATCACGCGTGCCCGTGGCGCCACTTCAAAGCGCTATTTAAGGCTTGGAGATTTCGACGATTTGAAGTACGGCAATTGTGTTTTTCTTGTGGTTTTTTGAAAAAAACGATCAATTATGCCTCGTAGAAAACAGCGATCATCTTTTGATCAAGTATCCGAGTTCGACAGAGGAAGGATAGTGGCCTACCGAGATTGTGGATTATCTTTCAGGGAAATCGGTAGTCGAGTTGGACGAAACCAAACAACTGTAATGCGGATATGTGATCGTTGGATGCAGGAGGGTACGACGGACCGACGTGTTCGATCGCATCCACCTCAGTGCACCACTTCACGTGATGACAGGCGTATTGTGCGTATGGCAGTGACGGATCGCTCAGCCACATCACGAACCATAGCACAGCACATTCAGTCTGTACCGCATCATCCAGTGTCTGCGCGTACCATTCGACGCCGCTTACAGCAGAGTGGTCTGTCCGCAAGACGTCCATTGCTTCGTCTACCCTTGACGTAGAACCACAGACGTCTCCGCCGCCAATGGTGCGATGAAAGAAGGATGTGGACGGCACAATGGAATGAAATTGTCTTTACTGACGAGTCACGCTTCTGTCTGCAACACCACGATGGTCGGATTCGAGTCTGGAGACACCGTGGAGAGAGGATGCTGAACAGCTGCGTTATGCACCGCCACACTGGTCCTGCACCGGGTATTATGGTATGGGGCGGTATTGGATATCACTCTCCACTCCTCTAGTATGCATTGCCGGTACTTTAAAAAGCCAGCGCTACATCTCCGACGTGTTGGAGCCAGTTGTCCTTCCTTACCTTCAGGGCTTGCCCACAGCCATATTTCAACAGGATAATGCGCGACCACACGTGGCACACATTGTCCAAAGGTTCTTCGTCAATCGCCAGATTCAATTGCTTCCCTGGCCAGCTCGCTCTCCGGATCTTTCGCTGATAGAAAACATGTGGTCCATGGTTGCTCAACGATTGACCCAGATTACATCCCCAGCTGCCACACCAGATCAACTTTGGCAACGCGTGGAAGTTGCTTGGTCTGCTGTACCCCAAGAACACATCCAAAGTCTCTTTGAATCAATGCCGAGGCGTGTGGCAGCGGTGATCTCCAACAATGACGGCTACTCTGGCTACTGATTTTGGCAGGAACCACACTTCACAGAAGTCTATAAATTTAATCATTTGATGCTTGGTCAACATGTTATCTACAAAATAAATATTGTTGCGATATCTCTTGTCTTTCTTGGTGTTGCAATTTGGGTGGCCAGCAGTGTATTTAAATAGGTTTTTTGCCCAGAAATTTTCATTTGGCCATAAAACAGGGGTGACCATTAAGAGAGGTTCTACTGTGATAATTTTTGGGAATTTAAAAGTAAAGTAAAATTTTTCATAACAGTTGTAGCATTACCATTACATAGCTGCCAAGTCTCCCGAATTTTTCGGGAATCTCCCGAATTTTATCTTCATCGCTCGATCTCCCGAAAAGTTCTTAAATCTCCCGAATTTTTACGAAAATCACAAAAATCCCTAATTGTCCCTAAAAATTCCCTACTTCATTAAAAAAATCCCCGCTTATGAAAACAATCCCTAAGGAATTTCTTGTGGGGCATGAAGCCTCTTTTTTTTCCCTTTCGAAATGACGTCACACGTCGTAAATGGGGAAATTCCCTTTTTAAGGAAGTTTTACAAACCCTCTGATGGTAACAAGAAAGTTGTTTGTCTTATCGTGCAGGGCAATGGCTTAGCAGCCAATACTCCTGGATAATAATTGAAGATTATGGTGATGCACATGTGGTCAAAATTTCTTTTGTTGAAGTTACGTACGTGCGATATAACAAAGCATGAATAATGATAAGCAAAAACATATTTAATCAATTTTAAAGATACTTATTCCGATGAATTTCCTTTCATAAAACGTTCCAGAAGAGGGCCGACTTTTCCTTTTTGTACAAGTTGTGTTACGGACATAAAGATCGGGCATGGAAAGACTGCCATCATCAGTCGTGAAGTGAAAAAAAAACATCAAGCAAGTGTCACAAAAAGTCAGTGTTCTTCAAAAATTGACGGTGTTTTCCTTCATCTTCCGATGATTTTGGGGTCATTCGCGGAGAATGTTTGTTCACAGCGTTTCTGATTGAACACAATATTTATTTTTACATCATTGAAGTTTTGGCCTCCAATTTCACTTGTTTTTTGCGTAGGAATTTTATTCCCAAGGGTTTAACTTCCATGTGTGTAAAATCCCTATTTTAATTTGACTTCAGTTTTTGAGTAGGGATTTTATTCCCTACGCTTCAACTTTTATGTTTGGAAAATCCCTATTTTATTTGGAAAAATCCCTATTGTGTTTATTAGGGAGTGGTTTTAGCATAATATACGGGTGTGCGCGAAAATCTCCCGAATTTTCATTTTCAAAAGTTGGCAGCTATGCCATTAGGCCTTCCACGGAAATAGTCCTTAAAAATCTAGTCATTCTTTTATAACTTTTGGTTTTGGTATAACTTTTTTTATAACTTGGTGTTGCAATTTGGGTGGCCAGCAGTGTATATATAGTTGAGATTTTGAGTTAAGATAACTGCATGTTATTCCTCAAATTAACTGAAGAGCTGTCAGAGTAACAAAGAGCTAAATGATCAGCAAATGCAATTTGATGGGATGAGTTAATATCAACAAAATTCATTACAGCTGAGTAAATTCCATTTAAGTCGTCAATGATCTAACTTTAATTTAAAATATTTTTCCTTTTAAATTAAAGTTACACAGGCCATTCATGTATATTAAGTAAGGATAATATCTGTACCTATCCATGAGGTACACCAGATGTAGTTTGTCTCTTAGAACTCAAAACGAAATTTACTTTCACACTTAGTACTGTTAGCAAGGTATGATTTGAAAAATGTAAATGGCAAACCCCGAATTCCTGCATATTCAAGTTTAGTTAAGAAAATGCTATGATTCACAGCATCAAAAGCTTTGCTGATATCTAAAAATAATGATGCAACTTTATGCAAATATTATTATCTGCTATATACATATCTGAAAGAAAATTAACAAGAGCGTCTTCTGTACTCCGCCTTTCTGAATCCAAATTGGTTCTCCCTAAAAAAACCAATGCTGTCAATAAGAATTAACTATTCTTTTAAATATTCTTACCAGTATAAAACCTAGAATTTACCGAAAAAAAAATTGGTAAAGTGCGAAATATGCGTTCTGATTTTAGGCTTTTGCCAGACCGATCAGCATAGTGATAACGCAGGGCATATAGCTTAGATTTGCAGAAAATTTATGCAGTAGTGGTCAAAAATATTAGAACTGGAGAGAAGGGCGATCAAATCAACATAGACATTACATAACCCCCCTGGTGGTAAAACCATAAACCGACCTCTGTTGAAGTCTACTTTACGGGCCAAGATATTGCTGAGTTAGCTCTTGCGTCATCAGCTCCAATTTATTCGAGATTAATTACGATATACAAATGAAAAGAATTACCGTTGAATAAATAAGTTTTGCCATTGTGAGTTCTGACAATGGCATCGAAGGAACCATTTCGACATAAATCCGGTGCCTGATTTGTGTCTGGCGGTGGACCAGCTGGCTCGCCATCGTCATCTGTCTCCGAAGTGTCGGGAGCACTTACTGAAATTAATAAAAGCGGAATAGAATGAAATCTGAGATGCGAATCGAGAATGCGGAGAAATTTTCGAGAAGAATGTTTCTCATGGAATTTGTTTCATCAATTTTTTTTTTTTTTGCGGTCAAGGGAATTTTAATTACCAACCTTTTCCATAAAGAGTCTGAATACCGTTGATATCGTCTTCAGTAAGATGAACATGTGAAGCATTTTGTAAGTAGTATTGCCACATGAATGCGTCTGCATCATCGGAATGTTCCAGGCCCAACGAATGACCGATTTCGTGAGCTGCTACACGAAATACATTTTTTCCTGTTTGAAAATAAAAGGTATTTTTTAGCCGAGTGTAAAGCGAATTTGCATAGTTCGCATATTGCGAGGAATTCAGAAAAATGTGGTGAATTAGAGTTTATCAGTGGCATCAATGATTCAAAATACCCAGACTAATAAGTATCGAATAAGTTGAGAGGTCGAAACGTGCATCAACATCCAGAACGAATGAACGAATCGCTATTGCTAATAACAAATAGGAAAACAATATCTGAAAAACTGTTTCGCGCATAGATTGCAGATACCCATTGGTATCTTACAAGGAAGAGGTCGGAAGGTGTCATCCTCAAAAAAGCTTCGAAAAAATGACCACTAATTCTACTCATTTAAATATGCAGCGGAATTATTATGGGTCATTCAAAAAAAAATTTTAATATTAATATTTTGAACGCGCCAATACAGGCTAAGAATGAAATTAAAAATTCCCAAAGTCCCACAACCCTAGAGTCAGAGTGACGTCATTCAAACAACATGTGATTAGGTACAGCACAGATAGAGAAAGAAATAAAAAAAAGAGAAATACAGTGGAATCTCGTTTATACGTCGCTCAGTATACGGTTATACGACTTTCATGTTTATACGGTGGCTTCCGTCACAATATGTTCCTATACATTTCAATGTTAAAATATAAGTCGTTTATTCGCCGCAAAACCTCCATTACTCGACGTTTTCAGTTCGACTCGCACACCCAGTGGCGGATTACCGCACAGGCGCATGAGGCGCGCGCCTGGGGCCTCGGCAGAGCGGGGGGCCTCCAAATAGTTGTGTGCTTCATCCTACATATGAATTTACATGCGCATCAACAAATCTCTTGAACTAAGTACAGTATCTGCTCTACCTTTTTTTTTTTTTAACCGCAATTTTTTTTTTTTAATGTATACTGTACCTATAAGAGTTATGGAAGAAAAACGGGAACTGAAAGAAAAGAACAATTTACAAGACGCAGCTCTCAAGGGCCAGTTCTTCCCCGACAAAGAAAGAAGAGACATTGTAAAGCGATCATTCAGGGAGGGTCATTTTCAAACAGTATTTCCCTAAGGGCACAAGCAGGAGGAGGGGTGAGAACAGCAGGTCCTAATGTCTGTCCGAAATGAAAATTGGAGTGAAGGCATAAACAGATGTCTCATTCCACAATATTAAATGCTTTTATAGGCGCCAATAATACGACAGCTTTGGTGTAAGCTTTTGTATACAGTATAATGGATGACAAGATGGCTATCGGCAAGCGGCGACATCGACAGGAAGAGACACTCGTACTAATTAAAATGAATGTAGTAGAGCTCTTATTGTGATTTTGTCTCCCACTTGTTTGAATGAAATACTATAAGCTGGTTCAAACAACATATACATTTGCAATCTATGACTGGAACCATACGACCATATGACAAAAAAAAAGTGGGGTTTGAAATGAATGCTGAATGACATGCATTCTGAATCACGTGATTTTTCTGTTTCTCTTTTAACACTCCCTCCCCGGCTGAAAAAAATCAAGGGGGTTTCTTTTCCTTCTTTCTAAAAAAAAAGAGCTACATTTTTGGATTGATCAAGGAGGCTTGGGTAGACAACATCTTTGTGTCAGACCGAAAAGTGTTTATTGTTAATGTAATTGTAATGTGTGTTATTGTAATGAAAAAAAATTTCATGCCGATCCTCAAGATTTCCTTTAGGATTTAGATGGCAGAATCTCCAAAAATAACGGTAAGCAAAACTAAAAATATAAAAATTATCTGATAAATTTTTATTTGAGCATTTCAATTCAACTACAGTAGTCTCTGGAGAATTCGGTCGTGCTCTAATCCAGCACGTCCAGTAGTCCAGGATATTTAGGTGGTGTGGTGTCACTTTTCTCCTGATGCCCTAACCCCTTAACACGTTCTAATATTTCTTAATTGCTGATCAAGTCCTGACTATGTCTTTGCACGAAATTTCATATATTATTTCAATGGGTTTCTTCAAAGTTAATCCAGCAATTTCGGTAAAATCTGGCACACCGTGGTCTAATACGTACCGGATTAGCGAGAGGCTATTGCAGTGGTCTTCAACCTTTGAGGCATAGCAGGCCATATTGAAACATTTTATAAAGTACGCGGGCCACAATGTTATACTGTGGCATTTTTCGTTATTAAACGAAACGGGGGGGGGCATAATATAGAAGATTTTTATTCACTCTGAATACAAATAATACAAAGGCAAAGGCCACAACAGGCAGAGTGCCCAACGAGGTGGCTGAAAGAGAAAATAATAATAATTAATATAATAATAGTAAAAATAAAATAGAATAAACAAATAAAAAATAATAATTTCTAAAAAATTTTTTTTAAATAATTTCTTTCATTGACAATAATTTTAATTCATTATGAAATAATTTCTTTCATTAAATTTTATTCATTCTGACCTAATTTCTTCCATTAAAAATATAATTCTTATATTTACTCTGATATAATTTCTTCCCTCTATTGAAGAAATGTTTTTCTATTAAATATTATCAGTATCTTTATATCAAATCAAATATATTATATTTGAGATATTATCAAATCTTTATTAATCAGTAATATTAAATTACTAAAACTATGACGGATCTCCATTTTTGCCGTGTGGCTGGCTGAAGGCACCAGGACGGACATCTTAGATTACTAAAAATATGATGCAGAATTTTACTGTGACTTTTTTTTTTAATGGGAGTGTGATTATTTTTGATCTAGTACCAGAGAATATCATTATATTTCCTTATCTTATTTTTGTGTTTATGGTTTTGGTGATGCAAAAATAAAAAAAAAGTTATGATTTTCATAATACTGTTCATTTTAGTGAACCATCTCGTTCTTATTAGGGCCAAAAGGGTGCAGTGGTGGATAAACGCAAATTTGTGGGTGGGGGCGGTGGTTGTGACAATGTGTTCAATTTTTCAGGACGGTTCTGATTTTTTTTGGAAAAAATTCTGAATTTTCCCCCTTTTTTAAGCAAATTTATTTTCTTGGTTTGTTATTCAGTCAAAAACGTAGAAAATATTTTTTTTTCCATTTAATTTTTCTGCTCTCGGGGGGGGGGGGGGGGGGTGACAGCCCCTACCTTTAATCCGCCCCTGATAGGGGGGGCCTCCAGATCAGGTTGCGCCTGGGGCCTCCCAAAATCATGATCCGCCACTGCGCACACCCAATCTTTTGAAAAAACGTTCACTGTAATAGCCATAGTAATAGCCAAGTATAGGATGAATGTTAACATATACGATACTGATGGTCATTTAGAGTAGCAGTGTTTCTGACAATACGCAGACTCGGTGAATCAAAAAAAAACGGGTTTCAATGGTTTTGACGACCATATGTCCTTTCAGAATTTTTCTTCTCCCAATGTTTACAGGTCTGAGGATACAGGTCTGACTTTAAGAGATGCATACGGTAGACACAAACAATAAGTTCTTTCGATCGTTTCCTGTGGAATTTTCTTTCGTTGTGGTGCTTTATGTGTTGGCTGTGCCGAATCCGTCGTTCATAATGTCGACAAAAAAGTGCTTTCTAAAAAAAAAATAACTGAAAATTTTGGAAGAATTCAACAAGAATTTTAAATTCATGACGAGAGAAAGTCGATCTTGCAAAACAGTTGAATATCCCTGTGGCAACTTTGAAAACGATTATAAAGCAGAGAAGCAGAATCAAAGACCAAGCTGCTGGTCGCAAATCATCTACTACCACAAAAATGAGTCCATGATGGGAAATTTCCAAGTCGGGAAATTCCCAAGTCGAGAAGATATTTTGTTGCAATTTATTTATTTATTTAAAGCCGGGTCACTACGACAGGCGCACTTAGCGATCTGAGCCGCGCAAACCCAGTTTTAGTGGGAGGGGGGGGGGGGGTTTCAAACGCAAAATTGATCATTAAATTAGCCCGGGGTGTGCTCAATATCGAATTCTCCGTAGGATGAAGCTGCATAGCGTCCCCTTGCGTGGATCTGGCTTAATTCGAATCGTTCTATTACGTATGCTGGCTGATTGATCGAAGAATCATTTGTCTTATGGTCGAAGAATTTTTCGACCAGGGCTTGGAAAATGATGGCGATGAGCTATTTAATCTATGAAGAAATCACGGAAAAAAGACCCTATTCGTGTTTGACCGTAAACTTCGAAACTAAGTTCTCAGTTTTCGAAGTTTACGGTTTGATCCAGTTACAAGCTTCACATACAGCTTCTTACAAGCTTCTTTACAGGTTGGTTAATCCCGTTCCTCAAGCGGGGAAATGATGCCTAACGTATACATGTATGAACGCGTTAGTAAGAAAGATTCAAATTGTGTGCCTTCGTATGGGATGGGAGAAAGAAAATGTGAGAGAGATATACCAACGCCATCTATAGCTAGAGTGCTTTAGAAGGCGTTGGATATACGCACCTTCTCCATCAGTGAGCGACCAACTTTCTTCGTTGTCGAAGTGGATGTCTCCCCTGTCAGTGGGTGGGAAAGCATGGGCGAGGTCTCCTCCATCTCCGTCGAATGGGGTAGCATCTCCGTGATACATTGGCTCGAAACTTAAGTCTATATGGACGCGGCCGACTTTACTCTTCCTTTCTTCGAATCTCAAGTTTGTAACGTCACTCCAGACCTATATGACAGAGCAGTATGGTTTCAAATTCTAGAACATCTACATTAGAGTTTTCCGTAGTGCTGTCAACGCATGGGTCCACTCGGGCACGGTCCTCAAGATCGATGGGGGAAAGGGGCATCATAAAAACGGGATCTTATTAAAAGTTTTGATAGTGAGCGTGTAAATATGTGATAAAGCATTTTTAGCCAGATTTGGGCCTTAAAAAATCTTTTTGTTCAGGGCCCATGATGCTCTAAAGACGGATCTGGTCTTCCATCTTTTTCCAAGCGTCGATACGTCCAGCTCACCCATATCGTAACTCTAAAGTCAACTGCACACGTTCCAGTTTGTCCGCACAGGTAAGTCGAATGAAGAAATCGAATCTTTCAGGCAAAGAAAAAAACCCAAAAAAAAAAACACAACTGCGCAGGTACAGCGGATGGCCTCTACTTGCCTTCAGGTTTTCCTGCAGAGGGTAGCCAAATCTGAACGTGTGTTGTGGCCTTTACATATGCTCTCACCCAGATCCACCTAATGCCAAATTTTCAACACACTTTGAATGCTGTGGTCTAACTTGGGTATCGATAGGGACGCCGTCATGTCGACAAGCAACAACTTAAACTTTGAAACACACGAGTTTGTGCAATGCTCGTACGTGTTGTGTTCACGTATGTGTCCCTGAGGGGAACAAGATTGACGTTTTGCTTGGTGTAATAGCAGTTTTTCCCTAACTTTTTTGGAATTAATATTTTTTTTGTACCTTTAATAAACCTTCTGCAAAAATAAACCTTTTTGCATTTCATATTTCCCATGGTATGTAAGATAGCCAGACGTTGCGTACCTCTAAGAAATGTTTCAGGTGTCACTAAAAAAACTCATTTTTTGGTTATGCATTTCAATTTATAGGGAATAAACACATTAAGATGTGGTTTCACCCGATTATACATATTTAAAAACGTTACTATAAAGTTTTCTGATAGTTATGAAACGTCGTAATTTTTAATGTGGGATTTTTTTTCTTACCTTGAATGCTCTAGCAATCACCGTATGTAACTTTTCTCTGTCACTCCGTTTATTTATTCTCGTTGGATATTTGCTTATGCGGTATCTTATTGTTACAATTCTCCATTTATATCCTGGAATATGAAATTGCATTATCAGTAATTAGTTATAAAAGAGTAGGTTCCAAATTTTGACCTTTAAATATTTGTATGTATAAAAAATTACACCTGTGTGGAAAATGATGTTCGCGAACAGAATCGTCCGAAAACCATGTTCAAATCTTATGCATGTGTAACTGAAGAAAGTGATCATTTTTCTTGCATTACACATGCGTTTACTATAGGTAAGAAACTGCAAATGAGGCGCTATACGTAAATGTGTCGCTTCAGCTATTACGACCCGATTAGGACATTTTGAACTGAGTACCAAGCGCGATTCCGGGGAGGGGGAAAGAGGTGATCACCTTTTTCAGGAGCCGATTAATATCGGGAGGAATTACTCCGTCTGTGCACCTGCCCATTTTGCCCCGTATGTATGTAGTCATTTTTTGTACAGTAAATGGGGAATGGAAGAAAGTGTGCAGGGAAGAGGGAATTGTGGGAGTAGTCCTGCTGCTGGTTGGCTTGTAGCCAACTGGCCTTGTCTGGCCTGGTGCGGGCGGTGTTCTTGTCGGATTTTCCACCGTGGCACACGTCTCCTGAGACGAACCAGCTTATATCTGCTAGGGGGGGGGGGGGTCTGGTGGTGGTCGCAAATAAGCAATAATGAGGAGAATCAGGTTTATTCTAATCAGATGCGGAGGAATTACTCTGTCCCGTGAAATACGGGGATGATCCAATGCAGATCCAGCCAAGGCGCTTCTCCGACACATGGCCCTGGATCCACCTGCTTCCGCTTAAGGTGACTGTCTCGGCTTCATTCGCAGCTGAAGATATCTGCCCAGGATTCATTAGCAGCTGAAGATTCTTGCCTTCACTCCATTCGCAGCTGAAACTGAATACCTGAAGATGCCTGCCTTCGCTTCATTCTAATTTGATGTCTGCGTCCGCTTGTTCGCAGCTGACGATGTCTGCCTCGACTTCATTCATTGCTGAAGATGCCTACCATCGGGCAGACGTTCTGTTCATGCTCAGATACAATGGGGGGGGGGGAGAGCAATAATCGCCCCTCCTTCCCCTCATCGCCCTGTATCCGTACTTGCTGAGTACGGAAATTTTTGTCAACAAGGGAGCCTTCCGACCTCCTACATAGTCTTCTAAGTTGATAACGATAACTTATAGGGAAGAAATGAATCTGTGTTCAGCCTTAGCTTCAAAATATGCAAAAAAAGAAATTTAGACGAAAAAAAATAAAATCAATCACATAAACCGAAAAACCGATAGCTATGAAAGAATTTCTTTCCCATGTTATGATGTTTAGTCCATTCCGTACTTTGCAAAAATGATAATACCCGAATGACGACATTATCCGTGATTCTAATATGCGGCATCAATTGTATTTAAAAAATAATGATAGCCGATAAAAGTGCGTAATTTTCGAAAATAAGCCTCGAAGTTTGCAGTATTTGAGGTAAAATTTCTGTGTAAGAGACACAGCTTTTACATTAGAATCGCTAGATAACAGCCACGTGAGACCCAGATTTTTTTTTCCGCTGACGAGGAGTGTTCGTTAATGGGATAGTAAAATACATTAGAACTTGGTTAATTCGAATTTTGGAAAATTCGAACTTTTAGGAACCTCCATTGAGATTTCCATGTAATTTAATGTTAAAATTTCTTGTTAAATTCGAAATTTTTCGAATTTTTTGGATAATTCGAAGTTGGAGGGGAAAAAAGAATGATTTTTGTGTGAGCAAATTTAGTTTGGAAAAATTCTAAAAGAAGCCAGAGTTTGCTTTTCTCGATCAAGTTGTTAAATTACAAATTTCTAAACACTAATAAAAGTTTGAAAATTCTGTATTAATGCCCATTTTAACATTGTTCAGCAGGAGTGCATCGAAAATGTGCACCACTATAGTTCAAGGCGTAATATTCAAAATCCGAATCTTCTTTCTCGGCATTAAGCGTACGGATAGTATCGGAATGTTCAGATTGTAATACGTTAATGAAAGTATATTTCCTTGATAGCATAAGAACGATAAGCAAAATTTGGGAAACAGTTTCTTAAACGGATGTCCGTGAACTGTTTTCATAAATCACATGCTTTGAACATGGTCAAGAAATTTTGCAGTGATGCCGATTGCAGAATAATAGAATAATGTTGCAGCTAAGATCAATTATAATTTATATTATATTTTATTATAAACTATTAAAATTTTGGAAGCAGTTTCGTAATCGATGATGAAATTTTAATGATTGATGAATCATTGTCCAATGTTAATGTTTATGATTAAGTTGCAGTTTGTATAGTAATTTTATAGATCCAGGACAGATTAACTGAATAATTCGAACTTTTTTCAGTGACGTTCGACTTCGAAGTTCGACTGCATATTGAGGTCCCGTCGACATAATTAAAAACGTGTCCGTTAACGGGAGGTGTCAGCTAACGGGGAGTGAGTGTCCATTATGGGCGGTTCCACTGTATATGAATTACTGTATACACTCGTGTATAAGATGACCCCCCATCACTTGGGGCCACCAAAACCACAATAAATTGAAAACCCGTGTAGAAGATGACCCTAAAAAATCAGTCCACTTTGGAGGGGGAAAAAATCGTATATTTTCATGTAGTTAAAAGTTTTATAATGAAAAATTATCAAATTTTTTAATTCATTTCTTCTGAATCTTCGAGATCTACATCAAAAGCCAATACGGTATAGCATCTTCGCCTTCAGCTGTGCTGCCGTCGTCACTTTCAATCATTGAGGATGTCGTCTTCAGTTCCGTGTCCATCGCGTTACTTATACAATATTTTTAAAAAGATTTGATGATGGTTTCGATAAAGATTTCCAACACGCCTCGTGAGCCCATTGATTGGCACACTAGGCCAATGTCGGGTTTCTTTAAGGCTGGGCGCACACCGGTTAGTGACCATGGCGGTTATGTCAAAAGGCTCAAAGCAGTCATCTCTGCACTAAGCACACAACAATACAAGACGGCTTTAGACAAGTTTAGCCATTTTTGCTGACATTGATTTATTTGTTTTAACGCAACGCTTCAATTTGTCTGACTAACGGGTGTACGTTGCGACATTCAAACATGGGTAGAGATGCGGGGCAGGGGAGGAAATGCTCCCCCCCCCCAGCTTCAAAGGTGGAGTCCTCTGATGTCATGTATAGGTGTGTATATATATATATGAATTGACATCATCATCATTGTGCCCCCCCCCCCAGCAATAATGACTATGCCCCCCGAGACTTTCAAGTCCATCTCCGCCTATGCATTCAAATCAACACGAACAACAATGACCAAGCTCGTCTAAAGCTGCCTTGTCTAATCCTGTCTTACCGGTGTGCGCCTAGCCTAAGGCACCGCTTTATGATGTTTCTTTATTTTCGAAACTCATTCATTCGGTTCATAAATTCCCTGAATAATCTCTGAAAGGCTTGGCGATGCTCACATCTAAGGGCTGGTATCAAAGCCAACGACGTTTGTTTTTCCGTGGGTTTGAACATAGCTACAGAAATCACTTTACTGATTAGTAACGCCATCTAAAGTAGTCCAATAACGTCACGGATCTTCAAGCTAGCCTCGCTGAGGCCATGTAGGTATATGATTTGGTGAAGTGGGAGTGGAGAAGGTCGATATTCGCTCTTTAAAAATTGACCGTGCATAAGCCGAACCCCCCCCCCCCCCCAAAGAAAAAAAACAACCAAAAATTAAACTAAGAAACAAATTTTTTAACAAAAAGAAAACTCGCCTTATACACGAGTATATGCGATATATCATTGTAATTTTACATGATCATTTCAGTGTAAAATCCTCATTTTTTCATGTAATTGATGATGCAATTTACTTTGAATACTGTATCTTTTCCGACGTCTTGCTGTTTGCGTGCCTTTCCCGTCTTTGACTCCACATCGTGGTGTGGCCATCATTGCCAAAGTTTCATCGTTCAGTTCACCTGAAAGGAAAAAAAAAAGAAAAGAATCTCTGTGGGATTTCTGATGAATTGGTTGCATGCAGGAACGTGTCATGTGTTGAATGCGTGGCCCCTAACGTATCTATGTTGTCAGAATTGTGCTTGTGTCGTGTCCTGCTGATGCTGCCGTCTGTCTTCCATATTTTGAAGTAAAGAAGGTGAACGCTTGAATTTTCGTGCTATGGTGTGTGTATATTTTCGTGTGGATTCCTCTTGGAGAGACTTTTTTTTAAATGGGAGACCGGCTAGGATTCATACATTGAAGTTGGGAAACCCACAGAAAAACAAATTTAGCCGCTTACCACCACTGTGCCATGACGGGGTTGGAATCCGGATCCTCACGATTAACGTCCTCCTCCTAAATAGATCATGGCCCGCCGCTCTGTCTCAACGAAGAGATATAAGCAGGTGGTCGAAGAAGATCTGGGCTATCCTGGAGTGAACGATTAGAGTCCAGCACGATGTTCCCACGACCGCATAGCGGCTTCGAGAAGTGTTGCTATCTGTGTTCCACATTAGAAATGAAAAATATATTACTGAATTTTCGTGTTTATGTGAGTATCATGTTGAAGGTCTGCCTGCTCTCTGGATATATATATATTTCTCCCGAATGGGGGACCGGCTCGCATTCACGTCTTAAATAAGGAAAACCACAGAAAGCCAACTTCAGCTTACTACCACCTCGCCACCTGTGGATCCTTGCTATGCGGGTCCATCACAACGCCCACACGACCGCACAGCGGCAGATGTAGCTGATGTCAAACTCGTACCGTTTTGTGGCAGACCAGCGAATCTCTGGAATTCCATGAGCGCATCCTTCACGGTGTCTTCATCGTATGGTCTTGGTCTAAAGGTATTGGGAACTTCAAGGTACCCATACTTTTGAAGATGCGCCTGAAAAATTGAAGGAAGAACATGTTAATTACGTTTCTTCACTTCATACAGAAATTTGTATTGAATCAAAATTTTTACCCAACAATCAAAATTGGAAAGTTTAAAGAGTAAGACTCAGAATATTGTTGAGTTACGCCAGTGTTTCCGAAAGGGGCAATATCGCCCCCTGGTGGGCGATGGAATGGTCCAGAAGACGATAGAAGCTACGGGTGGAACGTAGGATCCTATGGATTCGCTTGAGTTGGAGGCGATGAGTAAGAAAAAATTTCTGTAGAACAAAATGTTTTTGGAAAACCATGAGTTAGGGGCAATTCAAGTATCACGTAAGCAGATTTTCAGGCATTTCCCCCCCCCCCCCCGTCAGCAAAATTTCGTCAGCAGCTTAGAATATTTCATATCTTCAAAAAGGGGTGGTTGATGACGTAAGCAACCTTCAAACCCCCCTCCCCCCTTATCATCAAAAGTCAGCAAATCCGAAACCCCACCCCCTCGATGCCGACGTAATACTTGAATGACCCCTTAGATGAATATTGTATGCGAGCCCAGTGTCGTCTTTAACCCTCAGAGCGTGCTCAATATATATACGTATATATATCATCCAGGGATAATTAAAACTTTTCCTTTAAAATAAAATTCTTTAAATGACGTATAGATGGCGTACGCACATATATACGTATATATATTATACACTAGTTTTTTTTTATTATTTTCTCTATTTTCTGACAGGTTTGCTTCACTGACAGATTTTACTGTATTGTAAAGTACATATACAGGGTGTTCTGTTAATGGACCGACGAAAGGTGGATGTCAGTTGATCGCTGAATGCGTTCGTGGGTTCGCTCACCGTATCACACGTAAGCAGCGTCGCGAAACGCATGCGCTGGGGGTAGGATCACGCGCTGCGGACGACGTAAATTAGCGCTATTAAGCACGTGTTGAAGTTAATTATACGCAGTACTACCTCATTAGCGCTAATTTACGGCGTTCGCAGCGTGTGATCCTATCCCAGCGCATGCGCTTCGCGAGGCTGCTTACGTTAGATATGGTGAGCGAACCCTCGAACGCATTCAACGATCAACTGACATCCACCTTCTGTCTCCTCTGGACTCAGAACCTGCATTCGTTTTTCGCGATTTTCATTCTCACAACGTGGTTTGCGACATCATTTTGTTCCATTGCAATTTTTGTTCCTCTTGATGCCTACTAACAACCCTCTGAGTTTGTCGGTCCATTAACAGAAACCCTTTATATGTATATTACTGAGCAGTGGAAGAGTGCTTGCCTACCCCAATCGATATTATGTAGGTGATTGTGGGTTTGAATTCAGATTTTTTTGGTTGAACCATACCTTTACCCCGATCATATTCAATTTGCAAGTCTAAGTTTGATATTGCCATCTACCTGTCACAAAAGTCAACTGAAAAAGTTTTTTTAATTGGCCGTACTGAGAACATCTTTTCTGCAGCGTAAGGGTTAACACATTTTCCTGAGGCTTAACATATTTCCCTCCCAAGACTCCGATTGCGAGTGAAAGATTGCTCGTGTAAACGGGCTTTAAATGACAAGTCTAAAACAATTAACAAACAAACAATAAGATCGATACACTTGCCCCTGCCCCACGGGGGAGGGGCAAGTGTATCGGAGTGAGATGGTCTTAAGCGAAAAATCGGACGCGCGTAGGAGCGTTGAATTCCAAAATTGTGTTGTTACAGAGACATATCGTGGGCATGGCCCCCCCCCCCAAGAGGTGGGTTGACAAGGCTCCAGCCCTGGGGCCCGGGAGGATTTTATAATCGTTTTTTTTTGTTTTTTCCCGCTATAAATTCATAAAAGGGGCCCCGTGAAAGTCTGGTCGGGAGGCCCGTACAAGATCCCAGCCTAGGGCCCAGCTTCAGGATGTGGGGGCCATGATCGATGCACACTCTTTCGTGTGAGTGTGAATTGTCACTGGTGTGAATTTTCATGTTATGTAAGCACGGTATCATGTTGAACACCTGCCTGCTCTCTGCGGAGAGACTTTCAAAAGAAGACCAGCTCGCATTCGCGTCTCGAAGTTCTTAAACCACAGAAAACCAACTTGTGATAGCGAAACAAAAACGCTTAACGAACGCCTATTAACTAGTTTTAAAAAATTGGAATTTTATGCTTATCTCAGGTGCTTTACGGCTTGAGAAACCTTGTGCGTATTTTAATGTACTCATCACCGGCCGAGATTATAGTATAAAAGTTAGATAAAATATCTTTGACAAAACTTGAAAAAACAACCAATCAGTTAAATTCGCTCGAATGTAACCGATACGCTTATTGGTTAAATTTTTCAATTTTTATAAAATAACTTTTCTAAAACTTTTATAGTGCAATGCCGGTCATATAAGAAAATATTTATATTCATAAAAAGACAAAGATTTTCATATTTTTACAATTCCCTTAGTGGGGGGAAGTAACAGCACGTCTATACGGGGTTCAAGCTCAAGAGAATTGCATTCTATATTCATTAATTATCGGGGGGGGGGTGCCCTCAGTCCCCAAAATATGTTGTGGGGAGGGTAAAATAGCTTCAGCCCCTAAAAGTTTCCGTGCCTATGAATACTCGAGAAATATAGCTAAAATCAGTGAAAAAAAAAAGAATTTATGAATTTAACATGAGCAACGCAATCGCTCTCAATAAAAATAGATGTGAAAAAACGTATGGGTACTTACGATGAGTCTTTGGTTGCTAGCGAGAGGTTTAGTGTGCGATTGTCCAAAACACAAGAACAAAAGCCACAACATCCATGAAATGCTGGATAGACGAACTGACCATTCACGCCCCATTGTCTCTGTCCTATAACCTTGTTATTTCAATATTTCAATACTGCATGTGGTCAGTATTTCATTATTATGACGAAAACACGTCCGTCACGGATTCTTCAGAACAACATCGATAATCCAAAATAATCAGCCAAACGAAGCCTTTCTGATACGTCAAAACAGTTGTTTTCGTTTAATTTAAGTTGATGATAATTATCATTATTCGTGATTATTATTTGGGAAATCACCACCACTCTCATCGGTCAACGATGAGCGTTATCCGATGACTTTGTTTATGTGTCTCTTTTGTTGAGTAGATTACGGAGAATATAGTGAGCATTTCTTCCGGATGAATTAGCCAATAAGCACGCAGAAAGCTCGTATTTTTTTTTCAGGGTTGCGACCTTATAATGTTCGCCGAGTTTGTTGTCTTCAAAACTAGTCTAACCGTTCCCCCATTTTCAATATGGTTATCAGCTGGGGGCATAAAAACTGGTCTTCAGTTCTGCTTTTTCCTTACAAAAAAAGTCAAAATGTCACCCTTCTTGTCTTGCACGAAAGATATGATGTTCGTGTCGTGAAGTTCTCTGTAAATGAGTAAAACATTCACGTCGTACGAAGCAATGAAATTGCGCTCTTTTTTTTTATAGCTATTAGAAGTCATTTAACCTTTGTTTCTTGACCAATCTGAACTGTTCCGTCTGATCACGTGACTGCAATTTTCAAATACGAATGTTAGCAAAGCCCATCGCGTCTCTCTCTCTTGCGAAAACTCTGTAAAAGCGGGGGGAAATGTAAATGTGGTGTAGAAGTAGATTTCCTTGCGGTTGTGATTCAGTGAAATCCTAACAATTGAATAAAATAATAATAGTAAACGGACTCACAAGGGCCGTCTTAATAACCACCCAAGCATGGCCGTCTTAAGAACATCATGGGCCCTCGGGCAAAGGGATTTTTCTGGGGACCTGGCGAATTCTCGAAAATTTGGAACAGTTCTGATTTTTGTGACGCTTCTCTTTTCTCTTTAGGTACCCGGGCCGTAACCGGGTGATCCCATGCGTTAAGACGGCTCTGCTCCTTGGGCAAATGATGTTCTAAAAAAGTAGTAGTTCTCAAGCCCAAAGCTCGGTTGATTTCTTTTTTGAGTGGAAGGCCCGATCGACTAATGAGAAATTTTATATATAAATATGAAAGTATGTATGTATGTATATCTGTTTTTCATACAAATCTACAGTTTTAGGCAGATCGTCTTCAGATTTTGCATATATATCAAAAAGGACCGGGATTGAACCGTAGGCTACTTTACAAGTTCATCAGAGCTGGGCAAATGCCCGAAATGGGCGAAAAACTGTCAGGCAACAATGGTTTTCGTGCCTCAACAATCACTTTCGGCAGTGGCGTCGGAGCCGGGGGTGCTGTGGGTGCTCGAGCACCCACGGTAATTTGTGGCACGGGTCTGAGCACCCCAAGAATTTATTGAGAAATCGTAATTTCCAATATAAAGCTCAAGACGAGCACCCACAGGTTCGAAACATTTCCGACGCCTCTGACTTTCGGAACGTTTACTTTGATTACCGTGGTTCCCAACAATGCGGTTCAGATGTGTATATGCCTTTACAATGGTTTATCACATCTTTAATGATTCCGTTATAACAGTTTATTCCTTTATAATGGTTTGTCACTTTCCCAATTCTCTCGGTAATTGAAGAAAACCCGGGAAGCGCCAGATATTTTTGCTTGCCTATATACAGGGTGTTCTGTAAGTGCTAATGCGGCCTTTATCTCATCAACCTCCCATCGTAAAGGTATAGTTTCAATTTAAAAAATGCTTAAAAGGCGTTTGAATAATATTCGCTGCACAAGTTGGACGTATGACGTCGCTAACAACAGAGAACAACAACGACGACAAAATTGGGAATAAAAATGTTCAACTCCAGCTGATGAACTCAATGCTTGCTTCAAATCATCAACACTCTGGCACGAAGTTAAAAAATTATCATTATCCACCAACATGCGAGTTCAACTGCAAAATGACTCAGCACTGCTATCATTTTCACATCAATTGTGATCAAACTTGGCAATGGAAGAATTCCCGTATACCCAAGCACTGGACTGATTACGTTCCCAAATGGATTTTGCCAGTTAACTCAGTTCAAGAACTTGCAGACCAAGACTCCCCAAACATTTAACAAAATCACCGAAACCATGAGTGGCTTTGTGAGAGAGTGATTCTGGCCGAAAAATGACAGTGTGAACAAGGTCACCGAAAAAATCCTAAAAATTATTCCGGGAGACTCAGCATCTTACAAATCAGTTGACACTGTCACAGAAACAGCGCAGATAGTTCTGTATCCTGCAGAATTTCTGAACTCTTTGGATATTCCGGGTGTGCCACCACACAACTTGACCCTCAAAGTCGGAGCACCTGTAATGCTTTTAAGAAATTTGGAGACAGAGACTCTTCAAAGGCACCAGACTCTGCCAAAAGAAATTGCACAATTACATCATTGAAGCAACGATTCTAACTGGATGTGCCAAAGGAGAAGACGTCTTCATTCCACGTATCCCAATTATCACTGAAGAAATGCCATTCACTTTCAAGCGATTACAGTTCCCGAATCATTTAGCTTTTGCCATGGCAATCTACAAAGCGCAAAGCCAGTCGTTACCAGTGGCAGGTATCAACCTACTTGAGAACTGTTTTTCACACGGACAGCTTCTCGTCGCCTGTTCGCGTGTTTTTCGCAATTTTTTCTTACTTGATGCAGAAATTTTTTTGATCAAGAAATAATTAATAAGCTATACATATATAAATTTTTTATCAGCTAGTAAATAAACAGTTAATCCCTCACAGCCAGGTGCGACTGATGTCAGGGCAAACCGTGTTCTAGGAGGCCCTGGAATTATTATTTGGCCGTAAAAGAGGGGTGTCCGTTAAGAGGGCTTCAACTGCATAGGTGTATGAAGAATTTTCTCGGGGGGGGGGGGGGTTTCATATGTTTTTTTCTTCTGGGAGGGGTTTACGTTTTTACTTGAAAAATATCACTACAGTCTTGGTTTACTTTGCGTACGCCAATGTTCAACTGTAATATGCCCTGCTAATTTAGGGTAATACGGTGTATTACCCCACATTAGCCAGAATTCTGGGAATACCGGTGCATGTATAATAAGAAGCTATCAGCTGAGCCTACACTCATCGTGCACTCTCATTCCACCATTCAAGGTTTCACACACGCTCGCAAATTCTTAATACATTTTTTTCATTGAGGCTCCCCCCCCCCCCCCCCAGCCAGAGAGAAAACCACACATTGATTACTACTTATAAATTTCAGCTACATTAAACTACTCAAGTTTATTTCTCTGATTAATAAAGTTCAATGTTAGCACCCTTAGTGGCTCTACAGATATGCAAAGGTGTTCGATCTGTTGCCAAGTGTTTAGTAGCTTTTGAGTTGTTAAATCGTTTATTGGGGAGATATACGCTGCTTCAAATCATGTTGAATCATCTTTGCATTTCACTTAGTTCCATGGGTGAACTGCACCATGGGTGAATTATTAGTTCCATGGGTGAAGGTGGAGTCGACTGATCTAATGTATATATGAATTGACATCATTATCATCGTGCCCCTCGTCCAGACAAGTCTATCCCCGCCTACAAAAATTGCTACCGCAGGGAGTCCCCCATGTGGAGGGGTTAGCGCACGAACCTCTCGACGTGTATATAAAAACAAACCTGCCGTTCGGAATCGACAAGAAATTGTAGGTCCCGGTCTAATCAGCACTCGTGTGCAGAAAATGACCGTGGTGAGACAAAAATGATCAAATGATCTCTACCTATGCTTAGTTCGTATACGGCATTACTGATTGAATTTAGCTAGCCTAAGCATGCACAGAACCTTATGTTGTGGTGTTGGTGTTCACATGTTACTACTACTATTAAACGCTCGTACTATTAATTGATCGTACAATTAAATTGCACCTCGTATATAAACATTCCTCTGAAAAACATTTAACGAATCCGTGTTTCGTGTCGGAATGTGCCGTGTATGTGTTCTGTACCAGTATGGTTTGTTCCCCCCAACGGCTGCCCGGTCTGCTGGGAGACAATATTCAGCTGCAAGGTTTTAAAAAACGGCGCCCTTTTGCTTCATCGTCTGCCAACGATCCCACAACTACCAGGATGTTGTGTACCACTGTCAAGTTTTCTTCTGAGGAATGCCTTTAACGTGTTCCAAAAATACTGCCATCAGTCCTCTGAATTCTAAAGTAAACAACTCGGCAGTTTATTTTACTTACTGCACATAAAATATGAAACGAAAAAGAAACACATTTAAATTTTTTTGGAAAAGATAATAATTTATTTCATTTTTTTGATACATTCCATATACGAAGTGTTATTTTTTGTAAAGTCATTTGAACACAATTTCTGGCCAATCGAAATACGTATATACATAAAGAAAAAAGGCAGGATAGTAACCGGGAATGCAAACATAATTTACATAATATAAATGAAACTTTAAATAACACTTTTTCCTGCTCATGAGATGAATTATCGAAAAGGATTGTTCATTAACATTGTTATTATTTTATTTCCTCGTACATTTTACGCGCATTTTGCGAATAAATTGCGGACATGAAGACCTGATGAATTCAACTAATGATTAAGGGGTTCATACATTTAAAAATTTCAGGATCAAATCGGTTTTACAAATTTCTCTCATGGTTTATTATTTTCTGTTTTTTTCTCGTGATTTATCATTTTATAAATGTATCTCGAGGTTTATAATTTTATAAAATGTTATCTCATAGTTTATCAATTTGCAAATTATCTCAAGATTTATCATTTTATAAGTTTTGTCGATATAACGATTATAAATTTATCCGTTTATGATCCCGTAAATTTTTATCTCAATGTTTATCATTTTATAAATTTTTCTCGTGATTTATCATTTTATAAATTTTTCTCGTTATTTATCATTTTATAAATTTTTCTCGTTATTTATCATTTTATAAATTTTTCTCGTGATTTATCATTTTATAAATTTTTCTAGTGATTTATCATTTTGTAAATTATTTCATGATTAAAAATTTTATAAGTTTTGACGATTTCATGATTATAAATTTATCTGTTCATTATTCCATAAAATTTTTTTTATGGTTTCATGATTTATCGTTTCATAAATTCATTAATTTCATGATTTATGATCTCATACATTTGTCATTTCATAAATTTATCAATTTATTGTTATGCCATAATTTTATAATTTAATAACTGTGTCGCAATTTCATATTATTTAGTGCAAAATGTTATCACTTCCATGAGTTATCATTTTAAAAATTTATCAATTTCATAATTTATGATCCGATTCACAAATTTATCAGTTCAATAACTTATAATCCAATTCATAAATTTATCATTTTCATAATTCATAATCGAATTCATAAATATATCAGTGATAAAACATTGAACCAATTGAAAACAATGAATCATATTATATGAAAAATTTGGGAAAAATAAATAAAAATATTTAAAATGAATAAAATTTTCAATGATTTCGGAGTTCCTCCTTGAATGAGGGGCGGGGGTGGGGGGAGGCTGTCGACTCATTCATTTCCATATCACTGTGTATGTTTCATAATAACTTGATTAGGGTGACCATATTTTTATGTAGGGAAACCAGAATATCAATCCAATTCTCGCCAAAACTGCGCAAAAATTCAGTCGACAGATGTGGTTGCTCCATGCAGTGGAGCTGCAAAAGTATTAATTATTATTATATACGATTATTATTATTTTGCAATGATAGAACGAGATATGGCTGCTCTTCAGCTATATTTAAAATTTATCTTTTAGATCTGCATTTCTCAACCTTTCCAAAAAGCCAAGGACTAGTAAAACGTCTGAAACAATTCGATGGACCTCTAACTGCACGAGTGGCGTGACCATATGTCCCGTATAGTACGGGACATTCAAATGCAGGAATAAAATATCGATTCATAAACGCACCGGAACCTAGGGGCTGAGACCATTTGACCTTTCCCCCCCCCCCCAATAAATTTTGTAATGGGGCTGAGCCCTCCAATAATTTCTGAAAATGCAATGCATTGCACCCTCCCTTTCCGGCTTACGTGCTTGAATCCCATATATACGGGACGACCAACAACTTTCAGCCTCCCTTCAATGTCTTCTTCACGTCGGTGCTAATGCACATATTATACAATAATGTCCCCTTTTTTAAATGATATTCCTGCATTTTTGTCCCATGGGGTATACTGTACAATGATACCTCGGCTGAAGAAGATATTCGACCAACAAACCACCTATATCAGGCCACACAGCCAGAAACAAGCCAACCAGCAACATGTCCCCTTCCACAACTTCACCCCCGCCCCCCACACTTCCCCGCTTATTTACGACCAAACTTAAATTATGTGTTCGGCCGAGACATCGGGAGAGGTAATTGGAACCAGTACGACTCGTCAACAATACATGTGGTGTCACAGAATCTTATCCAAATCGTATCCTTAGAATTTCAGGGTAACACGATAGAGACTTTGATGTGACAATCAATCGACCAATTATGGGATATGAAATTGTCTTATTTTATGCACACAAAACAAAAAACAAAAAAAAAAATTTTTTTCACTCCCAGAGGAACATTTAAAAATTGCATAAATTTGACTAAACAAAATTCGACAGAAAAGTTATTGTAATGCTTATGACTGGAGTCTTTATATCTCCTTATAGTCTTCCTGAGTCAAACCGAGAACAACGATTTCTCTATTCGGGCGTGTCCGTTTACGGAAATTTCACCCCTGACAATTCGCCCCGACATTACTCCTCAGCCTGACCGCATGAGTGACCATATTAGTGAAAGGGTGTGACCGTATGAGTCACCGTAAGACTGACCAAGGGAGTGCATAGTGGGTGATCGTATGAGTAAGTGACAGTATGAGAGACTAAGTGAGTGTGGTCACTCATATGGTCACAAACTTATTAGTAATACGGTCACTCATACGTTCAGATACTTGATTACTCATAACACAGCCACTGATACGGTCATCCACTCACTCATACAGTCACACACTTGCTTATTCATATGGTGATTTACTCACTCATACAGTCACACACTTGCTTATTCATATGGTGATTTACTCAATCATACAGTCACTCATACTTACTCATACGATCATTAATTTGGTCTCTCACCCAATCACTTGGTCACTCACACGGTCAGAGCAAGCGTAATGAGTGTGGTCACTGATACGGTCGCTAACTTGATCACGTAAACGGCCATGCACTTGACCACTCATACGGTCACAAACTTGATTAGTAATACCGTCACTCATACGGTCAGGTACTTGGTTACTCATACACAGCCACTGATACGGTCATCCACTCATTCACTTGATTATTCATATGGTGATTTACTCAATCATACATTCACTCACACATACTCATACGATCATTCATTTGGTCTCTCGCCCGATCACTTGGTCACTCACAGAGTCAGTCACTTACGGGGTCACTCACACGGTCAGAGCAGGCGTAATGTTGGAGGAGAAATGCCATCGAAATGTCAGGGACAAAACGTCGCGTTGCGAAATTTCCAGATCCAGTCCGTTTCTTATAGCCAACGTCCAGCAGTCTCATAGACACGAAATTGCAATTTATAAGAATAAATGCCGATTTTTCAGAGATCTCCATTCGACCGAGCAAGTTCTGGTGTTCATGCATGTTTTGCGACGACATGATGTCACCTATCTTCTGAAAAATGTAATCGATCTTGGCAGTTTTTTTTTTGACTCTTTGAAGCGCGTGCTCAGTACGTCAACCGAATCAGAAACACAAGCGTTGAAGCGAATGACATCAATGGTAATGAGATGCGATGAATCTTTGGGCTGGATGATGCAAATGCCATGGATATTGGCCGACTCCTTCCCGTGAAAGAGTTCGAATCCGGGATAATTTCCAGTAGGTCTTCACTCATTTCGTTGTTAGTCGTCGTCGACGGATCTGTCCTGTGGGATATCGACCGGCAGTCGAACCACCATATGGACGTCGAGCGGGGATACGCAGGTTTTGCGTCATCAACCTGAGGGAAAAAACAAACAAGATTGAAAACAAACATATACAGGGTGTCGAGAAAATGACTACTTAACCGAACATATTCCTCTGCGGAGTTATTAACGAATCTGTACATGTCGGAACATGTTGTGTGAGTGTACTATGCATGTGCTAAAACGCATATGACCAACATAAATGTGGCCCTCGGAGTCATCTGATGTGGCCCGTGACCTCGAACATAATTTTGTAAAAATGAAACTAGTGGCACATTTACAGATCACCAAAGTGACCTGCGACACGCTTACAGATTGCTTAAATGACCTGCGGTGCTCACGTGATCCGCGACACAGTTCCAGAGTACTTAAGCGGTTTGTGGTGCAGTTCCACATTATTGCGTTACCCGTGGCACACAGGGCCGTCATTTGAACTTTTTCCGGGGGGGGGGGGCAAAGAGCATGTACTAAAGGTACGCATATATATATATATATATATATACTATTTGTAGTGTATTTTCAAAAGCCAGAGGGGGGGCTCCCCTGCCCCCCTCCCCCTAAATGACGGGCTTGCAGTGGCATATTTGAGGCCTTTAAATATGTACAGTGTACATATTAACAGTGGTTATTTTTGGTTGAAAAACTGTAGTTATTCATACTTGGTGTAGTGGCATCTTCTCTGTTGTAAAATTACGTAAGGAACATAGCCAAAGACGAGTGCGTATGCATCCTCGATTCCAAGTTCAGGGGAATGTTTCCCGTTACACTACATTTTTCAACGCTTTTACTCGCATATTGAGTACGTAAATAATAAAAATAATACAGTTACATTCGAAACCCTGCTGCCATCTATGAACTATAAAAAATACTAAGCATCAGTCTGCTTAAAAAAAACTGGCTGAGCTGAATATTTTTTATTTTTGTTTCATTTCTCGTATGGAAAAAAAATGTGCTTTCTAAAAAATATTGAAAATAACTATACAGTAGAGGTGGGTACTTAAGAATTTTCAGCGGCGACCCAAAACCAACAAAAAAGATCAGCTTCGCGACCCACAGGACTGTTTGTTTTTTTGGAAATAAGTGAATATTTATTACAGGACTGTAAGTGGATTTTCTACGACCTGTCTCAAAAGCCCCCGTGAATCAAGTTAGGGCCGCAACCCATAGCTCAGGAATCCCTGTCTGTAAGTGGATTTTCACGACCTACCTCGAAAGCCCTGCGAATCAAATTTGCGTAGTGACCTGTAGCTTGAGAACACCCTGGCTGTAACGGATTCATACGAGCCATCTCAAAATACCCCGTGAATCAAGTTTTGGTGACCCATAGCTCAAGAATCCCTGACTGTAGATTCATACGATGCCTTCTCGGAAGACCCTCACGAATCAAGTGTGGGTCGTAGCCCAAGAGCCCCTGGCTGTAAGTGTATTTGTACGACCTATCACGGAAGCCTTCGAGAATAAAACCTGTGTAGTGACCTATACATCAAGAATCCCTGACTGTAAGTGGATTTGTACGACCCATGTGGGAAGCCCATACGACCCAAGTTTGGGTCGTTTTTAGCTCAGGGGATTCCTGGTTCTAGATGGATTTGTACGATCCTTCCTGGAAGACCTGGCGAATCAAGTTTGGGTCGTGACCCATAGCACAACAGACCCCGGGTGTTAAGAACCCCTTCAGTAGAGTACTATATCGCATTCAAGAAACATCATTGAACTGAAACACCAGCTACTTTGATTAAAACCGGTGACCAGTTTTTGATTGAATAAATTATAGGCAACTGATGTTAAGGCAATACCCCCTTAAGATCTTTAGGGGTATTGCATTAACACCAGTGTTGGTTAAGGTGTCCTTATCTGGTTCTGGTTGAAATTCACAGCCTACCAAAATAAAATAGAATGCTCCATATAATACAAATACGCATTTTACCTCGAAGGTAGCATCATTGAACCTGTAATACTTGTCGCTCTTGAAGAAATAAGTCTTGCTGTTCTCCCACTGGAAAGCGGCATCTACGTCGTTCGGTAAACCATTCCAGTTACTGATCGATCGAGGATATTTCGGACTCACGGCGGGTTCGCTGCTGCTGTCGTACCTCCAGTATTCATTCCCTGCATTCAGAATATGAATTAATATAACATTTATATCTATCTATATATATAAAATTGATTTTCTGTGTGTGTGTCTGTGTGTGTGTGTGTGTATGTTCTCTATACAAATCTACAATTTTAGATCGATCCTTGCCAAATTTTGCATATATACCAAATGGGACCCGACTTGAACGATAGGCTACTTTAAAATTTCGTAAGACCAGGGCAAATGCCCCAAATGGGCAAAAAACTGTCCGGCAACAATGGTTTTTGGGCCTCAACAATCACTTTCCGAACGTTTACTTTGGTTACCGTGGTTCCCTAGCAATGCGTTTAAGACGTGTATATGGCTTTACAATGGTTTGTCGCTTCTTTAACGCTGCCAGTTATGTATAATAGTTTATGCCTTTATAATGGTTTGCCACATTTTCAATACTCTCAGTAATGAGGCTTTTTGAATAGACGTCATAATCATCACCATCATCGCTTTGAGGGTCAGGAAAAGGGTGATCCTCATAGAAATCACTATTAAAATTGCCGATTTAACTGCATAAATACGGAAATTTAGTGGGGGGGGGGGGGGTTCCCTGCCACATCAATAATTTTAAAAATTAAATTGAATTCTCGATTTTTGAAATATGGAATTCACTTGGAGATACGAAGCCCAGAAAATTAAAAATATGAATAATTTGCCGGAACTACTTTTGAGTTTGCTATCCATGTAATAACATTGATTTCAACTTTTTATTTATGTCTTCTCAAGCATGAAAATTAATGTCTCCGTATTGTCTTTTGATATTTATTTGCATAAATTCATATAGTTTAGGATGTTTTTAAAATTAGTTATGGGCCCCGTAAAGTGCATCGAAAAAATTCCACAGCTTTAATTAAGCATTTTTGGAAGCTGAAACAGGCAGATGGATAACTTGAAGTTCAGGGGGAGGGAATCGAAATACCTAGCACCCATCAAAAAAAAAGGGGGAGGGGACTATTCATTTCTATGTTTCTTTAAATTTAGATTTGTTTATTTCATGAGTCGCGCAGGACGTCGCCATATTGGTTAACTTAGACACGGTTTGCATGTCCCTCAAAGAAAGAGGGAGATATCGCATGATCCAAAAAGCCTCATTGAAGAAAACCCGGGCAGCGCCGGGTATAGTAGCTAGTCTCTTATAATCCTGCCAAGGTGTTGCAATGTTATTGAAATTATCTTAAACTATGACTTATGAAGTGAAAAAATGTTTAAATTGTATGAGTTTCTCCTATTTTTCAAGAAAAGCCATTATTTATTTTGAGTTCGTTCCGGCATTGATGCAGGGCCGTCTTAAGAGCATCATGGGCCCCCGGGCCAAGTGATTTTTCTGAGGCTCTACCTGGCAAATTCTCCAAAAATTCAACTACTTCTCGTTTTTCTGAGGCCCCTCTCCTCTTGAGGCCCTGCATTGATGCTTTTAAGCAATTTATAAGCATTCGATTTTTACTTGTGAGCTATTCGTGTAGATTCTATAATTACCAGCAGAATGGCTCAAAGGTACACACGTGTCCTATTTCTTGATAATTGTCCAAGCAATGACGATTGTTAACCTTTGCATTTTTGAGTGAAATACCATTTGTGCAGGAGAAATATTGCTCTGCATTCTCCAACAATGACAGAAAAGTAAGTTGGCAAACAGTAAGTGACATTTTCATACCATTCTATTCTATGTAAATCATATACAGGGTGCATAGCTAACAGCTGACACAGAAATTTACTGGCGAACTGTTGATCCTAGAGGCTTTCTACTTAAAAAATGTATCTGAATAACGTGTTAAAAAAATGAGTCATTCATATGGCAAGGGGTTGTATAGTTATTAAAATAAAAAAAAATCGACCCTTTACATGGACACCTTGTCCTCAATAAACCAATGAGGAAGTTGCTGCCATGTCTGTACCGAGGCTAGCAAAAAAAGTTCCACGTTTCTAAGTGCAATATTCGTAGAGATATTCGAATTCAAAAACGGAGGAAAGTTGGGGAAAAAACACAGCAAAAACTAACGGCCAACGTGTTTTTCCCTTACTTATGCTGATGTTTCCCAACTTTTTTTATGATTTTGAATTCAAATATCTCAGCGAATATTGCATTCAGAAATGTGGATTTGCTGTCCTCAAGAGAGACAGGACAACAACTTTCTATCAATGTTTCTGTGGACAAGATGTCCGTATAAAAAGTTAATTTTTTTTATCTCAATAACTGTGAAACTCCTTACAACATGAATGACGTATCTTAGGTCTACACATTATTTGGATAATTTTTCTAATTGGAGGTATGCCTTTACACATCATCGATTCACCAGTAAAATGCGGCAAGGGGAATTAAGTAGTCACCCTGTGTATATGTTACGGTAAATGTGATAAATCGGTTACTATGCATAATCGTCAATCGTCTTGGTAAGTTTGATTAATTTACCAACTTTTACCGGCAATTATGCATGACACTCAAGCGTCGTTGGTATATTTGATAAATTATAAAAAAAAATACAATTTTTTACCGGTGATTATACATAATGTCCAAGCGTAGGGTGCAGAGAAGAGCTACGCGTGTACCCTTGTGGCATGCAAAGCTTGAGTTATGTTGAAAGCCTTTTCTTGAATATGTTTACATTGGGATAGCGCCGGAGTCGGGGGATATGATCGAAGTGTTTAATATTTTCAACGGGATGGATATGACGGACCATGAATACACCGTCAATCAACTGCACCGTCAGTCACTGTGTTGGATGGAGAGGATATCCTGTGGTGACCACGAGGGGAAAAAAGTGGGAGGCGCAAAAACAAACATTGTATAAACTATCGAATGTATTCAATAAAGTTCCTTCGCCTAAGTTCTTGTGCTCGTCTAATGGCGAGAACGAATACTTAGTGGACATGAAATGTTATTAACTTTGTTTCTTAGTTGTGATACGAGTGTTAGTTAGTTTTGAAATGCTATAATTAACATTAGGTATGCAATTGTGTGTTACTTTCTCTGAGTCACCTCATTCAACGCCATTTCTTCATAACCTACCTACTAATGACTATGTCCAGCTAAGAATTTTTTTGTTTAAGTTTGAAATACTTACTTTTCTGATCTTACATTAAAAGCTTTAAGTTGTAAAAATAAATAAAATATAGAACAAACAGTTTAGTTTAAAGATGAAAATGTACAGACTGATTTAAAGACCAAATTTACAACTACTGGGACTGCTTTGATGGCCGATTTAATGGTGAATTTGTTCTACCATGTTTGAGAATATCATTTGAAGTCAAACATTGAAAAATAGGTCGTTTTGGCATTAGTTAATTTTCTCTCTCATCTCAGAAGTGGTGTGCCAATCAACCCCACCCGATAGTGGGCTGGTTGGCCAAGATTGATTTGATAACTTTCAAGCACACTTTCAACACCTGAGTGTTAGGTATTCAGAAAAAAAAAAAAAAAACCACACAAAATGTAGACGAATAGTAGTAGTTTAGTGTAGTTTCCGTCGACACAACAAAAATTTTATAACTAAACCACACTTACCCTCAAAAATAATAAACCGAAACTGTTGCCAACCAGCCCCGGTCTTCCCTATTTATTAAATTTAGCAACGGCGCTTGGGTACGCATACTCACCGGTAAAAGTCATGAATTTAGGGGAATTTATCGGATTTACCAAAATGGGCGGTGATTATGCATAAGAAACAAAATTTAACACATTTATCGTAACAGATATATTCCGCAACAGAAAAAAAAAATTGAGGATTAACTGTATATACCTTTGAAGAAATACGTTTTGCCATTCCCACTCCAAACAAACGCTGCGTCGAGATTATCTGGAATTCCTTCGAATCCGATACTTATCAGCTTCGGATAACCAGAGTCCATTTCTCTGTTTGTGAACCGCCAATACCTTCCACCCTAATGCATGCAACACACAAATTCACGTCAATACCACATATCGATTCTCTCATAATTATGAGCGACATGCACACACCGAATGCAGCCGATTTTTAGTGACACTGACCACGGTTCCGTGTCATGTTCAAAACGTAATCAGAGGATATTAATGTTTTGATTACAATGAAAAATATAATGAATTACCTTGAAGAAGAAAGTTTTGCCATTCGTCCACGTCAGAGCTGCGTCTAAATTTCCTGGAAGACCGCCCCAGTCGTCATTGATCTTCCTCGGATATCCATCTGCGATACCTTCCGATAGAACTTTCCAGTAAAAGTCTCCTGGAAACGGGAAACTGTCCGTTAAAATTAGATTTATCCAATAACAGTGAAAACTTGAGTTTTATACCCCCGAACACAGTGGTTGTCAATCTTTGGTAGACCGCAGCCCGGTTAATTTCTTTTTTGGTGAGGGGAAAGGCTCGATCATACACACGACCAATGGAAAATAAGTGAGGGAAAGTGAAACGGTGTGCGTTTCTCACGGCTCGTTGTTGAGGAAAGAGAACATCGCTTCCCAACCTGTGTTTCGTGTGCACTTCTGAGGTACACCACGGCATCTCCAAGGAGGGGAAAAAATCTTATATATAAATGTGAAGAAAGTATGTATGTTAGATCGTCGCCAGATTTTGCATATATACCAAACAGGTCCGGGATTGAACCGTAGACTACTTTAAAAGTTCGTCAGGGCTGGGCAAATGCCCGAAATGGGCGAAAAACTGTCGGGCAACAATAGTTTTGGGGCCTCAACAATCACTTTCGGAACGTTTACTTTGGTTACCGTGGTTCCCAACAATGCGTTTCAGACGTGTATATATGCCTTTACAATGGTTTGTCACATCTTTAACGCTGCCATCATTACAGTTTATTCCTTTATAATGGTTTGGCTCTTTTCCAATACTCCCAGTAATTGAAGAAAACCCTGGAAGCGCCAGATATTTTTGCTTGCATGTATACAGGGTGTCCTGTAAGTGCTAATGTGGCCTTTATCTCATCAACCACCGATCGTTGAGGTATAGTTTCAATTTAAAAAGTGCTTAAAAGGAGTTTGAATAATATTCGCTGCAGAAGCTGGACATCTGACGTCACTAACAAGAGAGAACAACAACTACGACGATAAAACAGGGAATAAAAATGTTCAACGCCAGCTGATGAACTCAATGCTTGCCTCAAATCATCAGCACTCTACTTCACCAAACACCAACTGTGGCCATATCGCTACATTGCAATTTACTGCCATTAGTGAGATGGGTTGGAAGTGAAGGTTCTGTCTATCGGTGGTCGCCTCGAGCTTGTTAGGACATCAACACTCTGGCACGAAGCCAAAAAATTATCATTATCCACCAACATGTGAGTTCAACTGCAAAATGACTCAGCACTGTTATCATTTTCACATCAGTTGATCAAACTTGGCAATGGAAGAATTCCCGTATACCCAAGCACTGGACTGATAACGTTCCCAAATGGATTTTGCCAGTTATTATATATACAAACTCAGTTCAAGAACTTGCAGACAAAGTCTTCCCAAACATTCAACAAAATCACCGAAACCATGAGTGGCTTTGTGAGAGTGCGATTCTGGCACCGAAAAATGAGTGTGAACAAGATCAACGGAAAAATCCTAAAAATTATTCCGGGAGACTCCACATCTTACAAATCTGTTGACACTGCCACAGACACAGCGCAGACATTAGTTCTGTATCCTGCTGAATTTCTGAACTCCTTTGGATATTCCGGGTGTGCCACCACACAATTTGACCCTCAAAGTCGGAGCACCTATAATGCTTTTAAGAAATTTGGACACACCGAGACTCTGCAATGGCACCAGACTCTGCGTGAAGAAATTGCACAATTGCATCATTGAAGCGACGATTCTAACTGGATGTTACAAAGAAAAAGAAGTCTTCATTCCACGTATCCCAATCATCACCGAAGAAATGCCATTCACTTTCAAGCGATTACAGTTCCCGATTCGTTTAGCTTTTGCCATGACAATCAACAAAGTGCAAGGCCAGTTGTTAGCAGTGGCAGGTATCAACTTACTTGAGCCCTGTTTTTCACACCTTTTCGTCACCTGTTCGCGTGTTGGTAATAGCAAAAACTTGTACATCTACACACCAGATGGAAAAACAAAAAATATTGTGTATCCACAAGCGATTGCCTGAAGATTTTAATTAAAATATTTTAAAATAAAAGTAATTTTTTCTTACTTGATGCAGAAATTTTTTTGATTAAAAAATAATTAATAAGCTATGCATATATTATTTTTTTACAGGGCGGGCAACGTCGCCGGGTATCAGCTAGTTATTAAATAAATGGAAAAAAAAGAGGCCAAATGAAAACCGCTCTACAGAAATCGATTTTCGAAAGGGCTCCGCGAGTCACTGAGTGGGAAGGACATCACGGGGACAATAAATCTAATAAATGAGGAGGATAATAAAGAGGCCAAATGGGCTACGCTATAGAAATTAATTCCCCCCGAAAAAAAAGCTAGTCACCAAACACCAACTCCGGACAAATCGCCAAATTGCAATTTACTAACATTCAAGAGTTGGATTGGAAATGAAGGCGCGCTATCTATCGGTTGTCGCTTCAAGCTCGTTAGGGAAAATATATTCTATATTCTTCCGCTGGTTCGAACGTGGGATCTGACGGAACCTTCACGGTGGTACACGAGCATCTCACTACCACGCCACTAACGCGGGGCTGAATGTTTTCCCACTAGTGGGAACCACTGCTCTAGAAGTATTTTCATTAGAGAGAGGGTTTCTTAACCTTCCGCGTCCCACCGACCCCTTGCGCCAATAAAAGAACGCCGGAGTCCTTGTGCCAATAAAATGAAGGCCACATATTTAATAAAAATAATATTCAGTATATAATAAGGCAAAAATAATAAGTTAATTGCTTTCTCAACCCTGCTCATCCAACACCCCCTATAGAGGGTGTTGGATCATCGCGCCTTGAAGTTGGAAAACCGCAGCAAATCAACTTCAGTCGTTCACCACTGCGTCGCCTCGAGGTTCGAACCTGGATCCTCACGATGAGAGCACGATACTGCCATGACTGCACAGCAGTGGAGAGAGAAAATTCCCATCCCCTCCAATTTAGCTGAATCGCCCTATAGCGGTATAATAAGAGTGGGTGCAAGGTGAGGAAGACAAGAATAAAAAAATAGCAATAGGAGGAAAATTATTAGAATGGGCCTCTACTAATTCAAACAAAACCGGTATTGTACTGGTACGGAGAGGCATATTTACGTAGGGGTCAAGCGAATTAGTCTAGAGTGGAAAATTCGAAGGGTCGACTAATTTGGTTAATGGGTGGTCAAGAAAATTAGAGTGGAATAGTAGAATTTGAAAAAAAAGGGCGGTAAAACCACAAATTGGCCTCTTCTCAGATAGCGAGGGACAAGTCAGTGAGTGACCTAGAATGTGTACAAACATGTAAACGATCACAACGGCGGCATATGACTGAAGAAAAGAGTGACATAGACAGTCTGTAAGAATGTAAGTAATCAAAAGAGTGGCCTAAAGAGTGAAGTGCAAAATGAGTGGGTGATGAAAAGAGTAACATAGAGAGTGTGTACGCATGGAGTGACTAAGAGAGCGAAGAACCTCGTTAGTGAGTGACCAAAAGAATAACCTAGAGAGTACGCAATCATCGAATTAACTAGAGTAACCTTGTGAGAGACGATCGAAAAGTATATAATCCGAAGAGTGTGGAAAATACATGAGTGACCACAAGAGTGACGGAGAAAGTGCGACCAAAACAGTGAGTAAGCATGGGAGTGACCAAAGAAAATCGTCAAAAATGTGGGAAAGAACTGCATAAACTAACGGAGATCGATTTTTGCCCCCAGTTTATGCTGTTTTGTCTCAACTTTTCTCAATTTTGAATTCAAATATCCCAGTGAATATTTTGCTCTTAGAAACATGAAATTTCTTTTGTTGGCCTCAGGATGTACAGGGCAACAACTTTCTATTTGGAAGTTAATGGACAGGGGGGGTTGGGGGGAACCATAAGTTAATTTTTATACTTTTGTAACTGTACAGCTATGCATCTGAGCATCCACCCGTTATTTGGATGCTTTCTCTATTGGAATTATGTCTCTAGGATCACTGTTTCACGAGTAAAATGCGGCAAGGGGATTTACGAAATGCCCTGTATAAGATACAGTCAATCAATGGTTTTGCGAACCTTTGAAAACGTAGGTACTGCCATTCCAAGTCCTAGTTACAGCGTCGATAGAAGCATTTTGGCAAAGATCAGGAGCATCGCTGGTGTCCGGTGGTGGACCCGATGGTTCGTCTTCTTCGTTCGCAGGTGGTACATCAGTTGGGCTTGAACCGCCTAGGAAAAATAATAATAAAAGCGTGAGAGCACATTAAGACAATTGGTTCTTCTCTCTCCCATGGAGCTCAATTATCCTATTTTACATTGATAAACTTTACAGTAATGATATTGCGTCCGACATGAAAACCACGAATATTATCATGAAAATGCTTTATGGCTCTAGTTTTAGAGATATTACCATGTTTAACTGTCGGAAAAATGCTTTACGAGCGGCGAAGGACTTGTTGTGTGTGTGTGTACAGGGTGTCCCACAAAGGTCTGCCTAACTTTAAAATGAAGTAATTCGGAAATGGTGATCGATAGAAGAATAAAAGACGTGGTATGTTTATTTTGAAAGCCGTACAAGTGTAATACAGGAGTTTCAAAATTAGTTAGAAATGCTACTACTGCAACTAAACCCCACATGCACCTCGTCTACATTCCTCTGCGGAACTTCTAATGAATTGGTACATGTTGAAATGTTTGTATATGTGTATGAAGTTAACGTGAAGTTTGTTTACGTGTAATGATTGTTATGTGCACCATTCGCAGCACATTGACGTCCGTTGGTGAGATGCTCGTCTTCCATTGTGAAGGTGACCGCCGAGGTCCACGGATTCGAGTCCGGCCAAAGAACATCAGAAACAAGTTTTTTACCTACCGAGCCTGGGCGACCACCGATACATGGCGCCTTCATTCCCCCCCCCCCAACTCCACTGGTTGGGAATTTCTGTGTAGCGATATATGACCGGAGTTGGTGGGCGGTAAAGTAGCACAGATAGGGCGCAAACGAAGAATAAAATTATCAGTGTGCTCTCTGTAGTGCCTCAACTGATATGGACGCACATGCGTAACAGATCAAATCTTGGAGCTCTCCAAGTGTTGCAAGATTGCTTCAGATAACAGTGTTCTTCATTCAGAAAGTAGTCTCAGGGGATAAAATCGGGTGAGTATGGGTTGCCAATTCATGACTGTTTCAGTAAATGTAAAATTGTTCAATGCAATGATTCTGTTTTCGAAGTGTTCCTCAAAAAATGTAAAATCCGCTGTGTTACGGTGTGGTTGGGCCCCATCTTGTATGAACCACGAAGTACCTCATTGATCCTCCAACCCAGGCGACAAATTGTTCCGAAACCGCAACTTACCGTTCGTAACTGATCGTTTGCGCCACCTTTGTGCTGAGGAAGGTGCACACTTTGAATTCATTGTGATGTGATCGCACCGACTGCTTGCAAAGAAAAGTTTATAGACAAAATTTCTCAATTCACTGATAACCCCTATATTTTGAAAAATTTATGGCAGATGACAGCACTGCACATAACAAGCATGACACAGAGACACACACTTCATGTTCATGTTAGATTCACAAAACGTACACGTACATTTTCCAACATGCACCAATTCGTTAGAATTTCCGCAGAGGAACATGGGCGAGGTGCATGTTTGGTTTATTAGCACTATATTCCACCATATTAGCACCAGACTCCGCACTGCGACTTCAGCGTACAGCACCACCTGCCAGCAACATTTGTAACTAATTTTGGAACTTCTGCATAAGGTTTTTACGGGCTTTCAAAATAATCATACCACTTGTTTTCTTCTTCTATCGATCACTCGGGGAGTCCTTCGTGGGGACACCCTGCATGTGTTTACATGATAATACAGTGAAATCTCGCTAACGGTATTTTACTAATTAGTTAATAAGTTAGGTTTTTTTTTTTGCGGCCAATAAATACTCTTAAGTGCATATCCTAACAAATTGACACTAATAACTCCGATTAGGAAGAGATGTCAACAACAGCATAAATTTTGTGTGTGCGTGATGTTGGGGTTGCCCGTCAATATAACGCTAATCCCTTTATAAATGTGTTTTTTCCCCCCTTGGTTTTCAGAATATCGTTATATCGAGATTTCAATGTAAATTTCCTTACGTTTTTACAAGTAAATCCCTGTTTACCTTTTCCGTAAAGAGACTGAATGCCTAATATGTCGTCCTTGTGTAGCTTGAACGATGAATCATATCCTCTGTAATACGGTGCCATTAGTGCTTTCTTCTCATCCGAGTGAGCGAGTCCCAACGAATGACCAAACTCGTGAGCTGCTACTTGAAACATGTTCGTACCTGTTCAGTTGAAAACAAGAAAACAAGGTGTAATATATCTGTCAAATACAATTCTAGGTAAATTCATGTCGTAGTCATTCTTTTTTTTTCCTTTTGGATCGCTCAGCACCCTGATTTGCTATTTTGTGGGCTTTATCGTTACTGTCCGTTGTTCACGAACTCTTACGGATTATGTCAATATTCGGCGGTTTTTATACAGACCGAGCACAACCAGGCTCTTCCGCTTACGCGATATAAGCTCATTGCTCCGAAGGGCGTGGTCGGACTGAGAGAATTCTGAGTTACAAGGACAGAAAAAAGTAATTAGGATCCCTATCATGGGATTTAAAAGACCCCTGGTGCATTCATATACAATTACAAAAAACATGCGCGAGGTCAGACGTATAACGAAAAGAATCTGATAATACAATGAGTTCGAGGGTCCTTATTTTACGGTACCTAGAGAACTCTTAGAGAATATGCACTCAAATGCGAGATTCAAATTAATATGTACTAGTATAAATATATACACAAAAGTGCAAGACTGCAAAACGAACGAGTGGAAAAATAATAATAAAATAAACTGGGGGTCCCTGACATGGGACCTGAAGGACCCCGAGTCGTTTGCATTCAGATACGATTTCAAAAAGCATGTGGGAGGGCAAGCAAATACCAAAATGATCAGATTATACAAGGAGTTCGGAGGCCCCTATTTAAGGGTGCCTGAAGGGTCTTTTGATTATATGCATTCAAATTCTAGATTCAAAGAAGCGCATACATATAGAGTATGAACAAAAGTGCGGACAGTACAAATAAATCGAGGGGAGGGGGAGGGAGGGAACCTAGTGTGGGAAATAAAAGACCCCCGAAAGTAATGTTCATTCAGATACAATTTCAAAGACCATGTGCGACGTCACGCATGTAAGAAAATAATCAATTAATCAGGCTATACAAGGAGATCAGGGACACCTTTGGCAATATGCATTCAAATACGAGATTCAAAGTAGCATGTACAAGTGTGAATATAGACAGCGCACACACACACACACAGAAAAAGGGGGGAAAGAAAATCGAGGACCCCCGGCGTGCCACTTAAAGAGCCCCGAGTCATGTTCATTTATGTGCAATTTCAAAAAGCACGTGCAAAGACAGGCATATGGGTTTTTATAAATTTACAGTGGAAACTCCCACAATGTATACTTCCCATCAGTGTGTACATCTCCGATTAATGGCTGAAATTGGCTAAAGTCTATAGAGCCTGGGCCATGTTCGGTTTGAAAGTGGGTACCTGCCGTGTTAACAGACTCTTCCCATGTATTTCATTTTACAGGATGTCCCATAAATTCGTAAATGGTTTAAAAATTCATAAAAATTGAAGGTATTGGTATATTTGAATGCGGCTTGTTAACATTTTTGTCAATAGAAGGCGTTGCATGAAACGAAATCACTGGAAATATGCAAATCAGTGACTTGTAAAATGCAGGATATAAGATTATTAGCTCATTTCTAAATTTCACTGTTACTGTTACTTACATAAGGTTTCCGCGGTGATGTTGACATTATTACACAAAATACTATTGGTGAAGGGGTGTTTTACCTCAGGCACAAATCACCGGCCGAATCTTTACGAAAATTTTGGAAAACGTTACAGAAAACATTGAAGAAAGGTTCGGGGTCTTTGTGACTTGCTTTTAAAAATTGGGTCTTTTTTTGTGGCTGTTTTGGACTATATTTTTCTGGGTTTTTTTTTTAGAATATTATATACGGATTATTTACTTGGTTGAAACCAGCGTATGTTTCAAGCAGGGTATGTTATAACAGAGGTAAAAATGTATAGACGTGAATGGGTTAAATTTTAAGGATTATACGACCGTGTGTTATATCCATGGTTTATGTTATGTTATAAAAGCGTACTCGACTGTGAATGCAACTTTTTGGAATTTCGGAAAAAGATGCTATAAAAAGCATTTGAAAAATGAGGTTAAATTAGGAGAAAGTAGAGATATATATAATTACTACAATATATATGTTAGATTTCAACTAAAAGTACTTTAACACTTTCCAGTAATACGGCCGGTTTCTTTTTAATGCCAAATTTTTGATTTGAAATGTTTTATTTATTCGAGAGGGTTTTTTTTTTTTGTGAATGAATGTGAAATTTTTCATTTGGAATTCGTTATTGCGAATAATTGTGAAATTTCTGATTTAAAATTTTTTTAAATTTTGGATTTTTATTTGTGGAATTTACGTATGGGGCCATTCAAGTATTACGTAAGCAAATTTTTAGCCATTTTTGACCCCCCCTCCTTGTCAGCAAAACTCAGCAAAACGCTGACCCCCGCCCCCCCGTCAGTAAAATTTCGTCAGCAGCTCTGCCCCTCTGAATCCTAACTCATATTTTCATAAAGGGTGGTTGCTGACGTAAGCATTATCGAACCCCCCCCCCCTTGTCATCAAAAGTCAGCAAATCGGAACCCCCCCCCCCCATCGATGATGACGTAATACTTGAACGGCCCCTATCCCTAACTACAGGACACTCCCCGTTAGCGGACAAAAATTTCGGTTATTGAGAGGTTCCGCTGTATCCTTACCAACAGAGACACTGATACAAAGGAAAGATCGGGGTGGGGCGGGAAGCTCGGGATGTCTGGACCATTGTTATTCAACTTTTTACCAACCGGCGGACCGTTGAAATAGTCAACCAATGGCAAAAAATTGCCATTGTTTTGTACTGGTATAAGTAATGGAAGAAAAATAATATTAGTACCGGCAAATGGTAGACGAGCATCTTACCGCTTCACCACACTCAGGCACGTAATTGTGCTCCTGTTGGTGCTGACATCTGATTTAAATACTCTGAAGTAGATATTGTAAATGTTGTGTGAGAGAAAGAGAAGGACTGCCTGTTTTCTGTGGAGAGATGAGACTACAAAAGGACTGTATTATACACGGGACTGAAAGGTGTACTAGGAGTGCGTTTCATTGCACATCTGTGAATTAATGAGGGGGAAGCTCTCTTAGCTACCCTTCCCCCACTACCCCTATAAAGTTTATCAACCAAGTCACGTAACAGCTTTCGGCAAGAAATTTTGATTAGGGGCCGTTCAAGTATTACGTCATCATCGATGGGGGAGGGAGGGGGTTTCCGATTTGCTGACTTTTGATGACAAGTGGGGAAGGGGGGGGGGTTTGGATAATGCTTACGTCAGCAACCACCCTTTATGAAAATATGAGTTAGGATTCAGAGGGGCAGAGCTGATGACGAAATTTTGCTGACAAGGGGGGGGGGTCAAAAATGGGGGTAAAAATTTGCTTACGTAATAATTGAACGGCCCCTTATCTCCATTTGACGAATCGGCGATAAACCTTGTCCTAACCTATAAACCACTTGTTGAAAAAAAGAAAGAACAGGGGAAAGAAAAAGAATATAAAAGGAAAAATTATAGTATAATTTTTTTAGATTCCTCTTTTAACCCTCACCCTAAATGTTCTCTTCCGCTCTTACATGTATAGAAACATACATTATATGTATGGGTGAAAAAAAAAAATCAGAAATGAAAGGAGGGAAAGTGAAAGCAAGGGTTACTGTAAAGCTTCGCGATGGAGAAGAGAGAGGGGGGGGGAGAAGAAAACACATAGAACTTGTGTTTGAATTGATTCCAGTAGTGTTTGGACGTGATATTACTCCCGTGATCGTAAAGAGGCTGCTTCAAGGTGTCCAAGCTCCAGGTTTACAGATGATGTAGCTGCCGGAAATATTCTCAGAAACTTCTGACTTTTACCACGAGAGATGGCAGCAGCAGAAGAGGTAACGAATCGTGAATTCAATTGCTAAACATTTTCGGAGAAATTCAAATCTAAAATTCCATGGTAATCATTTTTTGTTTCACGCAAATGTGAAACCGTTGAATGATTGAGGTTTTACGTCGAATAAGTGAATTATTTCAACATTTAAATTGTATAGGGAGCAATTGCTACCGAAGCTAAACGTCGTATAAATGTGACGGTCGTATTAACTGAGCGACGTATAAACGAGATTCCACTGCAGCTGAATTTCATTCATCAACTATAGTCGAATACAATTTTTTGATGCGAATAAATTTTTGTCAATGCATTTCATCGTGGTGTCATTATAATAGAAACAAAAACTGAATAAGTGATTCTTAATCACGCGAACGATTTCTTAGTAAGGCTCCATTGCGTCATCAATTTCCTGCTCATTTCGTAATCTAACTCACCACACAAGTTCCTCTTGAATTAGCTCGAAGAGTTCCGATTTTAAGACACCCGATATACCATATAAATCGAAACACAGTGAAACCTCGCTGCACCGATATTCGATATAACGATAAAATTTTCTACAACGATATTTTTCGAATCTTCTTTGGAATCCCCCACAGTCTAATGTTAAAGTCCTCTCTATCATAGGCGGAGATAGACTTGGAAGTCTGGGGGGGGGCACGGTCATTATTGCTGGGGGAGGGCAAGATGATGATGTCAATTCGTATATACATTTATACATTAGATCAGTCGACTTCACCTTTGACGCTGGGCCCCCCCGTATCTCCGCCCATGCTCTCTATACGACGATATCGTTTACTACGATAAATCCCTCTATAACGATATTTTTTGAGGATTTTTTTGAAACTGCTATAAAGGTATTTTTTTTTTATATTTTACTCAAAAAATCACTTTCAATTCCTCGCCAGTGTTTTCTTCTTTTCTTTCGACGGCTTTTAATAACACATCGGTATTCTTCACTATGCACCCTCCCTCCGAAAGTGTTAATGTAGTTGCCATGTAGAGCTACTTTCTGTGTAGTAGATGAAAGTGCTGTGCAGTAAACTGTTTCACAGGGGAAATAACTACTGTGGAACCTCAATTATACGACCGACGTTCAAGAGTCCGGGTCGAAACGTCGTATAAATGCGTAAGTCACATAACTGAGACTCTTTTGAAATTCCCTCCCCCCCCTCCCAACAGACAGACATAAAAAATATCTACTGAATTCCCAACGTGGGCGTTAACGCCCCCTGGGGGCGATGGAATGTTCCAGGAGGGCAGTAGAAGCTACGGGTATAACATAGGATCCTATGGGGATTAGATTGCTTTGCGGGACGATGGGAGAAAAAAATTTCTGAAGAAGGGGACGATGGGACAAAAAACGTTGGGAAACTGGTCTACTGCGTATACATTCAAATGTGACCCTCGGAGTCATCTAATATGGAACGAGATCTTAAAACTAATTTTGAAAAATAAACTATGTGCGAAACATTTCCAGATCACGTAAGTGACGCTCAGTTACAGATCGCAGTGTCCAGCGGCACATTTTTAAATCACTTCAGGTGATTAACTCGCGACATATTTACAGATCACTTAAGTGACCTGCGGCCTATTTTCAGATTACCGCGGCACAGTTCCAGAGCACTGAAGCGATTCGTGGTAGAAGATCATTTAGTGACCCCGCGACATTATGATCTAATTATTTTTCAAGACACATTCCCCCATTCCTTCACATTCCCAGATTACTCAAGTGGCCAGTGGCACATTTGCAAATCACTTAAGTAATCCGGGACGCTGCTCCAGCTCACAGAATTAAGTGACCCGCGACACATTGCAATGAAGTGGCCCACACTTTCCTAAAGGTTGGTCTGCAGAAATTGCGCGGATTGATGGAAAGTGACGTCTTTTAACAAGATTGGGAATTCGAGTCAAAGTGAAAGCGTTGAATGATTGAGGTAGGAATGATTATATAGGGAGTAATTGCTACCTAAGCTAAACGTCGTTGAAATGTGAAGGCCGTATAACTGAGCGACGTATAAACGAGTTTCCACTGCAGCTGAATTTTATTCATCAACTAGTCAATTGCAATTTTTTGATGCAGATAAATTCTTTTAATGCATTTCATTGTGGTGCTAACAAAGCAAATTCAAAAAAAAAAAAAAAAAAATGCCAACAACAGCATAAATTTAGTGGCGCCTGATGAAAATGCAATCTCTCGATATAACGATAACCCCTCTACAACGATATTGTAATGAGCGTCTGGTCCGTATAGTATCGTTATATCGAGGTTTAACTGTATGTAGTGAATTATTTCATAAAAATAAATTTGTCATAAGTCCGGATTCCACAGGGTATCGAAGTTCATTTGTTTCTTGAATCGAAGTCGTATTTCACGGTGACTTACCTACAAGCTCGTCGATGGTCCATTTCTCTTCGTCGTCAAAATGGGCGTCTCCACCGAACTGGGGGAAGAATGCGTGTGCCAGAGTTTTCCCAGGCCCATCGAATGGATCACCATCTCCGTGTTCGCCCTTCTCGAAACGTACGTCGATATTTACTCGTCCCCGTTTCTTCTCTTCGAAGTTAAGATCGGCAATATCGCTCCAAACCTACAGGAAACAGTAAAGAACATTGAAGTCGATAACATGCAATTCATTATCAAGAGTATAGTACAAAGTTTCCTATGAATTCGCAAATTGTTTCATAAAAATTTGAAGTAATTTCATTTTTTTGTACCGAAAAAATTCCCCCTTTGTGAGAATAATTTTTTGAAAACTCATTCAAATGTACCAATTTTCCTTAAATTTTTAGGAATTTTCAAACTATTTACGAATTTATGGGACAACCTGTCCCATATTACCCATTGTGGGATCGTAAATATCTCTTTTTTTTTTCCACACGTAAATTTCTTTCAAGTCTGATAGTATTTTAAGTTAGTACATTTATTATATATAATAAACCCTATTAACAATTTTTTTTTCTTAAAATGTTAGTCTCAACTTACTAACACCAGTGTATTATTTGCTATGAATAATTTTACCCTGAATGCTTTGGCAATTTCTTTATCGACTCGTTGCCTGTCTTTAATTCTAGATGGATACTTGCTGATCCGATACGTCAAGCTCTTCATCCGCCATTTGCTGCCTGAAAGAAAAAGAAATACATATAGAGACAATCAGAAATACAGTCGACCCGCTTAACCTTTTATCGGCCACTGGTACGTTGTACCATCGCCGAAGATGGAGATTTTTCTTCAATTTTATGCTCCTCCAAATGTGTACTGGTACATATGGTTCTTTTTTCTTTGTGAGCGACGAGGTGGTGCAGTTTGTACTTGTGCTATAGGCTGATAAGGCGTCCGTGGGATCACAATGAAGCCTATAGCACAAGTACAAACTGCACCACCTCGTCGCTCACAAAGAAAAAAGAAACTGATCAACTACAAAAAAGACTGACTGATAGCACAAGACTAGTATAATGTCGTGGAAATCAAACGATTTAAATTGAGGATGAAATCGATTATGTATTTTATGTGATTTATTGTTGATTTCAATATGTGATTTAGGACTTTATACTCGAATTAAGATTTAATATGGAATGTATAGGATTATATGCTTGATTTCCGATTGTATACGTAGATTTGTGATCTCGCAATCGATTTTATACTTAGATTATGATTTTACACTTAGATTATGATTTTATAGTTATGATTGTAATGTATGTTTTGTAATGTATGCTTTTTTATGAATAAATTGCCAGAGGTATCCAGTCCGTGTGGACAATGAGCCGATATTCCCATATGGCGATGTGGCCTGGGTATCTTTCGGTTTGACGGTACATATGGTGTACCAGTCTATTGTTTTCTAGGGAAAATTTTTTCTTCTTCCAAAAAACTTAAAAAACAAGTAATGAACATACAAATCTATAAGTATAAAGGCATAATAATAATAATAATAATAATAATATTTTTTTTACACGGCTCAATAATTTTGCCCTATAAAGGGTTAAACGGTTATCAACGGTTCCAGCACACAATATCCGATTAAGTGGGGTATTCGATTATGCGGGGGAACAGTTCCATTGCCGTTTAGCACCGTTAGTATTGTTTGTACATAGAAAAATCTGATGAAGGATCAATATAAACCCATTTGTAGCCACTGTACGCATTTAAGCGCAGGGAGGATTTGGCTTTGTGAAATATTTTGTCCTTGTAGCTTGATGTTGAAAATTTTAGCATTTGTAGATGACAACCTTACTCAGAGATTGGCATCCAAAAAATTCTCGAGAAGCCATTTCTGGTTTAGAAATGAATTCTCTCTTGAAAGATGGCGCATTTTATTATCTCTGGATACTTTTCTTTTTTCCACCTTAATATTATCCACCTTATATTGATAGTTTCACGCACGTGATTCTTTTGTAAATGATTATTTAGATTACAGTGTTTAATGTGAATAACTAACACAATTCAATTTCGTTTTACTTCAACTTTTTTCCTTTCAAATATGCCGTCATATTTTGCTGTCCTCGATTGAGGACACTCAGTGTCATACTTCCTGTAGATGTATTTAGAAAAATCTCTTGGAATATTCTTAACCCTTTAAGTGGTTTTTAAAATTTTCCTGATCCGCATTATAGCTGCCAGAGTATAAATTATTAAACCTTCTAGAAATAGCCACCTATTTTCAAGATTTTATTTTCAATAGGGTGTGAGCTGACAAATGTTTCTCCCTCCCACCCACTCCACCACTGAAAATCATAATAAAATAACAAGGAAGAGAAGAAAAAAACAGATTTTTTCTGTTATTTCTGCTATGGGCTTAATCGTGTGTAACTTCATAAATACCTCAAAGGGAAAGGGGAAAGCTTCCCATCGCTCAACCATCCTTTCCCCCCCTTCTATCATCAGACTTTAAACAAAAGCTGACTCCGCCCACTGGCAGTTGATTAACAGGACAGGGGAGAGGAAAACATGTTATCAGAAGAAACCTTAACAAAGGTATCTGGGCTCGGGGTTGCCGAAATAAGATCGTTTTAAGAACCCGAGATATTTCCAAAATAAAGCTTATCAAGTTAGACGAGATATCTCGGGATTGTATTAATAGTTGTTATTGTTATGCATTAACAGGTGCCGTGTAATCGTGGCATTCGATTGAGCGGGGAACTAACATTGCCTCAATAGAGAAAATCCGGTACCGGAGGATTTTATTTGAATAAGCGGGGTATCCGCTTATCCATTACTCGGTTAAGCGGGGCCGACTGTATCAAGTGACGAGGAAAACTTTCACTTTCATGTATGTGTTTATTATTAATTTTCTTTTTAGATTAATGTTTCTGATCTCTGCTGTGTGACTTGATAACTTTTGTAAACCCAGCTCAAGGCTGAACCGGGTTCGTTATAAATTTCTTGACCTATCCCAGTTGGGTAAAACCCAGATGTACAGGTTGAAAGGATGATATAGTGACAAAAAAAACACGTTTTTTTTTTGCTATTTATTTCTCGGACAAATGACCCTGAATGAAGTTCTAGGTCAGATACGTTGACAATGTTTATTTCTTCTTCTTCAAACTTGTGTTTTTTCGAAAATGATATTAACATCTGAGGTACATTTTTTTTTTTCCACAAAATGTTCAGGAACAACGCCGGAAGTCAGATAAGATTCCCGGAAGCATTACCGGAAAATCAGCGCGAAAGCCATAACATTAGAAAGTGCGTTTACCTTATACGACGCACTTGTTTTCATTCATTATTATTCTAGTTATGACAAAAAAGATCATATGCTACGTTCTCGCGTTACTAGTAAAAGTGAGAAGTACAAAATGGTTATAGTTTATATGACCATATAAACAGTTGTGTAGAAAGAACGATATTTTACCATGGGATTTTGTACGCCATCTGAGGGAACATTTATCAGCAAAAAAATATATCTGATGTTTTCGTCGATGAATTGTAAAGAAGGTGTGCCTATTTAGAATTTTTTTCCCATTATTTCTGGTCCATGGAGACTTTACCAAAAATAAATTCCAATTTTTTTACACCAGATGAAAGAAAAACGTCCAACGTAACTTACATAATATACCTATATAATAACCTACGGGGTGATTATAAAAAAACTATCCCGACATATGGGCCCCTAACTATCATACCATTCACAGAAACTGAATGAAATTTTAGCATAAGGTATTTTGATGTATGCGCTCAAGAATGATATGGAAAACAACAGTGTCACTCTAACAGTTACGGTTACAGTGAGAAAATTTCGAAAATATCAAATGGCAACACCAAGTTTTTTGTATTGGAATGCGATCTCCATACTGAAAAACACTAAATAGCGTTGGAATGGCACCTGTAGCACGAAAATCCCCGGAGCTAGGCAAGAAAAAAGTAAAAAGGACTTTGCCGTGCACCAGAGCATTAATGTTCGTTTCATTCGTCACACCGTTTCTTCGGCTGAGATCCCAGCCTGATTAGTCCTCCACAAGGTCATGTGGAAAATTTGTGAAACACAATGAAATGCTTTATTTTATGCTGCTTCTCTGTCCTTATTGGTTGTCCTCACTTTTAGCCTATCTACCGCCGGTGATTTTCATGCTACAGTTGCCGTTCGAACGCTATTTAGGGGTTTTCACAATGGAGATCACATTCCAATACAAAAAACTTGGTGTTGCCATTTGATATTTTCGAAATTTTCTCACTGTAACCGTAACTGTTAGAGTGACACTGTTGTTTCCCATATCATTCTTGAGCGCATACATCAAAATACCTTATGCCAAAATTTCATTCAGTTTCTGTGAATGGTATGATAGTTAGGGGCCCATATGTCGGGATAGTTTTTTTATAAGCACCCTGTATATAATATACACTATACAGGGCGTCCTGTAGGTGCTACAACGGGGCTTTATCTCATCAACCGTCCGTCGTAGAGGTATGATTCTAATTTAAAAAAATGCTCAACGAACGTTCAAAAATTACCCTCATGGGCGGTGATACGGGGGGGGGGGCGGAGCATGCTCCCCAGCGTCAAAGGTGGAGTCGACTGATCTAATGTATATATGAATTGATATCATCATCATCGTGCCTCCCCCCCCCCCCACCCAGCAATAATGACCGTGCCCCCCAGACTTATCTCCGCCTATAATTACCCTGTACAAGATTTGACAATGAAAATACAATGCGCAACAAAATAAAAATCTAAATTTTTATACGGTCTCCCCCTTCCCCGTGATCTAACTTTCAATTAGAAAGTTGTTGTCCCGTCGTTTCATATCATCTGTCAGCTCCGACAGAGATCAAAAGTACTCCTGATCCATGTATAGTAGATCATCGATTATCCGAAAAAATTGGAGACTAAGGTTGTTCGGATAACCGATCATTAATGGAAAAAAATTGGACCCAGTGCAATAGAAGCAGCATGAAACAAAGAAACAGTGATATTAAACACAAAATTGTATCATCAAAAATAAGGCCACTGAGTCTACAATATCTACATGATGTTTTCATGAAATGCCATCTGGTGGGAAAAAAGACTAATTCTGCAGTCTGGGATATGGGACTGGGATATGGGATATGGTCTGCCATATGGGACATATGGCTTCTTAATCTTCGAGTCATATTCTAAAATGTTTAATAGGACTTTCTCTAGGCCTCTCTGAATAAGCTACTTTACGGTATAATCAAAGTACATGGTTTATTTTAATATGGCATACTTTACCTTGATGAGCGTAACGTTTCCGCCTGGCGAGTTGCGAATGTCCGATGATGTCTTTAACACCACACCTTGGCATGTTCATCATTTCCAGAGTAGCGTTATCCAATTCACCTGTTAAGAAATAAAATACGAATTCATAAATTTTCAGAAAATTTAAATACACTCTAAAACAATCATGTAAACTAGATTTACCAAGTTTTTTTAATAAACCGAAAACCCCCGTAATTTCGAAACTTTATAGAAATATATTTCTCATATTTTGATCACAATTAATTTTTCCTTACGTCAATTGCCGTCACGCTATTCACGTCATTCGATTCAGTATCATCTAATGCGTTTCATACACGACATCCCGCTATATATGACAATAAATTAATTCATTAAAAAAATGAGAATTATAATGATTTTTAATGACATATTTCTGTATATACGTCAGTTTATGATCGATTCTGGGAAACTTGGAATGTTATTCTCAAAAAGTGTGTGTGCCGTGTAAAATTCCCACTTTTAATCATGAAGGTTTTTTTACACGGCAGGGAAATTACCCAGGGTAATTCTCATGCCATTGATCTAAGGTAATGAAATATCTTATGACGTTCATGCGGCTTGTAGTGTAATGTAATCTAACCGCAAGTTCTCGGATGGTTCTGCAGTTATTACACTTATATCTAACGCACGTACGCATTGAAAAACAACACACGTATTATACACGCATAATACACGCAAACGTCTTTTTTTCAACTTTTCTCTTTGGCATCTAAATTTATACTTTGGAAGAAAGTAAATGTAGAGTCTGGAAATTTTCTAGAACGTGTTCGATGTATCTCGTAATGATGCAATAAATTACATCCACTTGGTATCATGTAATGTGATGCGTAAAAGGGAAATTATCCCCTAGTTTGTTTGTGGTAAATAGAAATATTGTTCGTAATTAAGATGACCATATAACCGGTATTTTACGGGACTTTCCCGTATTTTTCTCAGTTTTCACATTTTCATTCGACTTCTTATTTCCTGTTTTATCATTAAAAAACAATTAATTGAAGCTTACTTGAGTTCACAATCTCATGCGTATTTACGGGAGGGGGATGTTAGGGGGACTAGGCCCCAGGGCGGGAACTTTGGAGGAGGACGAAAATTTGAGGAATGGACTAGGTCAGTCAGCAACCAAATGGTTTAGCTAGGGAGTGCGTAATCATGTGATTGACCAGAAGATGACCCAGAGAGCATGCAAGCATGTTACTCATAAAAAGATGAATCAGATCAGTGAGCGACCAAAAGAGTGATCTAGAGCAGCGGTTTTCAACATTTTTTGACTCGCGGAGCCCTTTTTAGTAAAAAAATTCTATGGCGGAGCCCCGTAGGCCCATTTTTTAATTATTCATTAAAGTTACTGATTTATTTTTACTATTTAAAAATATTTATAATTACTTTTTTAAATTTTACTGGTTTTTTTTTAATTTTCATCGAGAGGCTGCGGAGCCCCTGGAGAGTGCACAAGGAGCCCCAAGGGCTCCACGGAGCACCAGTTGAGAACCGCTGATCTAGAGCATTTTTCATCAACGGCTGGTCTGCGGAAATTTCCTGCCGGTCCGAGAAACATTTCGCCAAATTCTTGCAGCTACTACATGATTAGGAAGCTGTATTGTTGAGAGGGGTGAGAAAGATGCTTTGAAATTTCTATTCATATAAAACAAAATTGTTCAGCCGTGTTAGTAATAAAACAGAGGAATCTAGCAGAAGTTGTTTCAGCGCTTCATAACTCAAAAAGCAATGCTGAAGCCAGTTATATAATTTTTTAACCTCTTCACGTACAGGTTTTTGGCAACAAATTTGGAAGATCTGTATTTGACGCATCGACGATGAAATTGGTAACACGTTTGCCCGTTTCAGAAGAAGGAAGAAGCAAAAAGAAAGAAAGAAAAAATAACTAGAGAAGAGGAAAAACGGTATAGTAGATAGGAGAGAGAGAGAGAAAACAAGTCTACATACCACATGTCCATGGTATGTATTAGATTCACGCTGTAACGTTATATCTGGTGGGTCCGTTGGGTCCTAGTTATGGGGGCCCTGGTTCCCAACTTCAAGGCGCAAATGAGAGCCGATCGCCCCGTTAAAAAGTCAAACAGAGAGCAACAGGCCTACAACGGTACTCTTCAATCATTACACTTCATTCATAGTTAGTAAAAAGTGATGGCAGATGGCAGCAACACACATAACAAGCATTACACAGAAACAAACTTCACGTCGGGTACACTACACGTACACAGGCACACTCCAACATGTACCAGGTCGTTAGAGGAATATGGACGAGGTGTATCTGTGGTTTAGTAGTTATAGGGCCCTATATTATTAGCCCACCAATGGGCCTTATATTATTGGAAAATTGGATTGATTCTTAGATTATTTTTTCCATAAAATATATATGAATGTCCATTAAATATGAAATTATTTTTCATCAAAATTGAATTTTAATTAATTCTGAAATTATTTTCTCATCGAATATGAATTTTCATTAATACTGAGAAATATTTTTCCATTAAATATGAATTTTCATTAATTCAGAATGAAGTTTTTCATTGGATTCAATTCAAACCAGTTTTCATTAATTCTGACATTATCTTTCATTAAATATGAATTTTCATTAATAGTTATAAATCTTTTTCATTAAATACGAATCTTCATTAATTCTGAAATAATTTCCCTCATTAGGTCTGAAATGTTTTCTAAAAGGAACTTCGAAATTAATTCTTTCACCAATTCTAGAATAGAATTTTTTAAGGATTTCTATACATAAAAAAAATTCGTAAGTATGTAAGTCTTTTCGTCGGCGGGACATTGCAAAAAGCTTTGAGGGCCACATGTGGCCTGCGGGCCATGCGTTAAAAAGACCCCCGTTATAAATAATTGCTACGAATTTTCTTATATTTTTTATCATTTTATAAAATAATACTATGGAGGAAAAACTTCTACAGTCGAATCCCGCTTTAACGAATACCGTTATAGTGAAAATCTCGTTTTAACGGACACTTTTCTAATCCCCCAGATAAGTTTACGTAGGGACATTTTTAAACAACCCGGAATTCCTTTATAACGAAATTTCGTTATAACGAAGAGATTTCGACGGTCTATTGGAGTTCGTTATAACGGGATTCAACTGTATATTATCTTTGGGTTAGAAACTCCGTAAAGAAAAAAAATTACTGGAAATTGAAATTCACTCACCTGTTTGGTTGATGTTAGCGAATCTTTGGAATTCCATTAATGCGTCCGTGAGAGAGTCCTCGTCCAATAGCGATGCGTATCCACCTTCAGTGCTCTGCGGATCTCGTAAATATCCGTATTTTTGAAGATATAACTTGAAATTTGAAGGGAAAAATAAAACATATGAAAAATTCTGTTGAAAAAAAAAATTTTTTTTGCAAGAATAAATTCTACAGATTTCAAAATGCATGCAATATGATGTGAACATCACGGTTTGTCGGTGGCACCGAAGAAGACTCCATTACCACGCTTGGGAAGTGCCAGTAAACGGCTGTGAAGGGTAAAGACTGTAGGTAGGCAAGTGTGTGTGTGTGTAAGAAGAAAAAGAGGGGAAAAAGAGACAATCTTTTTATATATTTTTTCAGTAAGCTCTTTGCACATAGTCCAACATGGTCATTACAACTTATGAAATCTCCAAACACATGAGCCCAATAACAATCACTCAGTTTGGTGCAATATGATGTGAATAAATCAGTTTGTGTAGATACTCAGTATCTTCGTTAATATGTATATGTTACGGTAAATATATGTGATAAATCAATTATTAATACATATTAACCGGTTATTATGCATACTTATCAATCGTCTTGGTAAATTTGATAAGTTTATCACTTTTACAATTATGCATAATAGTCAAAATGCCACTGGTAAATTTGACTCAAAATTTATCGCCTTCATCAGTGATTACGAATAATGCCCTAATGTAATTGGTGATCTACCGCCTGAGTACCATCTTTTACTATGAAAATTACCGTCAAATTCCACGGGTTCGAATCTGGGCAAAGAACATCCGAATCAAGTTTTTCAACTACCCACTGATTGGAAATTGACGTATGGCGATGTATGATCTGAGTTGGCGTGCGGTAAAGTAGTGTAATTGGTGAATTTGATAAATATGACAAAAATTCCAAATGAGTCTAGTATATGTGATGGATATAATCTGATTCAGATACAACGATAACAAATTTTAGAATCGTACCTCGATATAATGATACGATACATGTGTGTGTGTGTGTGTGTGTGTGTGTGTGTGTGTGTGTGTGTGTGTGTGTGTGTGTGTGTGTGTGTGTGTATGGATTATTATGTATAGTACATCATACAGAACGATTTATCATATTCACAAATAACGCGACGCTTGGTTATTACGCATAATCGCCGGTAAAAGCGAAGGATAATTTTAGGGAAATTCACCAATACGGTCAACTATTATACATATAATAACCACATTTATCATATTTACTGTAACATATATACAGAGTGTCCCATAAATTCATAAATACTTTGAAAATTCGTAAAAATTGAAGGAATTGGTACTTCGAATGCGGTCTGCGAAAAAATTATTCTCATGAATGGAGAATTTTTTTTATGTAGGGGAAAAAAAATTAGTTAAAATTTTTATTGATAGAGGCACTGCACGGAAGCAAATCAGGAGTAGATCTGTGTGAAACGTTCTTCAATCTCCCTTCAGTGTCTGGAATGTTCGTAAAACTTGATTCGCGGCTGAAGTGTAACAACTTCACTAATTGTGCTCTATCCACCAATGACAACATTACAATGAAAACCTTATGTTAGCACCAGGAAAATTCAGAAATGAGCTGTTAACCTTGCATTTTATGACTCTGATTTGAAAAATTCTAGTGATTTGTTTTCGTGCAGTGTCCCGTATCGACCAAAATTTAAACTATTTTTTTTCTGCACTAAAGAGAGCACGCCGTAAGAATAACTTTATTTTTATAAACTGCATTGAAATTTACAAATATTTTTAATTTTTGTGAGTTTTCAAACTGAATTCCAAAATTTGTGAGACATCTTTTGAGTTTTATGAAAGATATTAATTTTAATCTATTCTTTGTTAATTTAAAATTACACGCCTTTTGTACATGTTAAACTTCTCATGGTCGATAAGCGAGATGCCTTAACATCTGTGAAGTAAACTACTACATTAAATGGAGTGCTCGGTACATCGAATAACTGTGTAGGAAATAATGTTGAAATAATCTGGATGCATTTAGTTTGCACGGAGCACATCCATCAGGGAGAAGCATGCTCTGAAAAAAAAAAAAAGTATCTATTTCAGTCAGTCAACGCAATGTGATACTAATGTGTGCCTATTAAACGATTTGAAACGGTTCTTTCCTGGAAATTTACGTTATTGTGTTATGAAAAGTTTCTTTTCGATACTATTCTGTTCATGTGAAGAAATTGTTCTCTGCGCAAGTGTTCTTCAATCGCTGGGCCGCGCGCGCGTGCAACGGTGCTCGTGCGTTGGAATATCGTGCCGGTCCTAGAAACATTCCACCAAATTCCTAAAGCCACTACATGATTGGGGGGGGGGGGCTGCATTATTCCGGGTAAGTAAAGGCATATGCATGCTGCAGGCATGCATGTGCCTTTACAGTGGTTTGGCCTCTTCTTTAATTCTGCCAGTATTATGTATGATAGTTCACTACTTCATAATGGTTTGCCACTTTTTCAATCCTCCCAGTGATTGAAGAAAACCCGGGCAGCTCCGGGTATTGCGGCTAGTAGAATATAAATGAGAAAAATATCACTTTTGAAATATATCTTTGTTAGAGGACTCCTGCTACCACCTAACAAATAAAACTAACACTATTTGTTACAATATAATATACTTCAAGTAAAACTGACCGTTGGTTTTAAACCTGCGTGCAGCATGAACATTATTGATATGTACTGTGATACTGTAGATATTTTTATTCTATACTAAATACCGTCATCTTAGGCGCCATAATATCGGTTGATATATTTTTACGATTGTCACATAATCATTCTGGTAAGCACTAGAAAACATAGTAACCGGAATTATGGAGCATAAAATACCACCATATTGTTCATTTCTATGGCCATATACCGGTTTAGCGACAACAATCAATTTTTGTTCAAGATTTATATGGATATTTTTGATTGGTGGCAACAGGGGTCCCAGTGAAACGCTATTTGTCGCATGTAATAGTGGAGTAAATATGAAATATAATAAGTCAGAAGAGAAATTTGACTTCAAATTATTATTTTTTTTCGCAAATTTGCAAAATATTTCTTCTTTCTTTATGCTAGTCCTTGAAATTTTTCATTTAATTTTACTGGTCCGCAAGTAACAAAAGGTTGAAAAACACTTCTCTGTAAGATCTACACTGTTTTGCTCAGCGCTTTGGATTGGTTTCTTTTTCTAGGCCGTAGTTTCCCACAAACTTTTTGGTTCATCTCCCCTTCTTCAAAATGTTTTTCTTCTCATCGCCCCCAACCCGCACCAACTCATAGGATCCTATACCAAACCCATAGCTTCTGCCGCCCCCATGCATCTTTCCATCTCCCTCCAGAGGGAGGGCAATATTGCCCACTTTGGGAAACACTGTTCTAGGCCAGCGGTTCTCAACCTTTTTTCACTTGCGGAGCCCTTTTTAGTAAATAAATTATATGGCGGAGCCCCGTAGGCCCATTTCTGAATTATTCATCAAAGTTATTGATTTATTTTTACTATTTGAAAATATTTATAATAATTTTTTTTTATTTTACTGTTTTTTATTTTCCTCAAGCGGCCGCTGATCCCCTGGAGAGTGCACAAGGAGCCCCAAGGGCTCCACGGAGCACCAGTTGAGAACCGCTGTTCTAGGCTATTGTGCTGAAAACTTTAAAGTGGTTATTTCCTAGACTATTGTAGAGAGTTACGGATGAAAGATGACTAGAGGAAGCTTACCAGAAGTGACAAATGTTTGAAAACTACTGATTTATGTAAATTTTAGTGAATTATTCATTCGTTGATACTTAATTTCAGAGAATGATTTAAGACATCTCATAAACATATCATCTACTTGAAATAATTTTTTTTTCCAAAATGGTTATCAGACAAATCATTCAGATTTGTAATATAATGCAGATACATTAATTTGAAGCATTTAAAATAATTAAAAGTTCGTTTCTGAAATACACTTTTAGAAATGATTCTGTAGAGAAAGAGTTTTCACTCCATAAAAAAAATATAGCTGATCCATTTCACTAAAGTTCAAGATCCGCTGTACTGTGACACCAAGTTTGAGAACATTAACCTCTACGGAAACAATGAAATTACATAGAAAAAATATATATATTATCAAATGGAGGCACTTAAGCCACAAAGAAATATTGCATTTTGATTCGCAAATATCCTACGATTAAACTACCAAATCGATCACCACTCTGTTTTATATCTTCCAAGAACTAAAATAATAGATTCAAACGAAATATAGTCATCGATGTAAGTAATAGTCCAAAAAGAAAAGACAATAATTATCTACGCTAAATCTTCCAGTGGCTATTACCTTACTCCATAATACATTCAACACTGGACATTACTCGCACCAATTTCACGTATGACCACACCGAGGAAAGAAAAAAAAAAAAAAGCAACACGGGAATCTAAAATTGCACGATAACGTGAAAATAGCAGAAAATTATCTACTCAAGATGTAAAACGAAAACGTATTTGCATAGAATGGTGTTATACTCGGATGTTGATTAAGAGACTATGTGAGGGAAATGATCAATTTTCCCCTTAAGATCTTAACCAAAATCTTAAATGAAGGATTGATTTTGAGCGTGAGAACTCGACCATAACGAACAGAGGTAAGAAAAGAACAGAAAAGAGACCGCATTTATCGGCTTCGAAAGGTGTAATATATGGCGTGTGTGTGTGTGTGTTAAGACGGACGCCTTAAGAACCCGGTGGTTCGAAAATCCAAGGTCGATCTTGTCCAGGATTACCTTGTGTATGTGTGTTTGTATATATATTCGGTTATATTGCTTTATCTCTCATCAAATACATGCTCAGGGCAAGGTTATATTTTTCTTCAAAAAAAAGTTATTAGAAACAAAAGAAGAAGAAATGTATAAAAACGGGGAAAAATATATATATATTTTTTACTTGTGCGTAGATAGAATCGAAGACGCTTATTTTTTAGTGAATAAAGTCATTATGGTGGGAGGACTTCTTTATACGTTTCAATGAACTCCGCACGTAGAAAAACAAAATGTGTAAATAATTGCTGTGGAAAAAAATTAGTGAATTTTTTTTCTCTCTATGTATAATTGTTGAGATATTGTCTGATAAATGGTCAGTTTTCTTAAGAGTATATCCAGTTTCATGACAAATTGAGTAGTTCTTTCTTTCTCTGCGCGTGCTTCTTAATTAAGGTATAAGAAAAATAAAGGTGCTTTCTATATGATTATATTAATGGGGGAAAAAGCTATGTTTTGAAGACAGCGCTGTCAGCTTTTGATGGATGTTTCTATTCATTATTACAGTAGAATCTCTTTGTCTTGAATTTGACGGGAGCGGAAAAAAAAATTTCGACTTAGAAATTTCTTTTGAGAAATACCGTTTTTTTTACGTAAAGACAAAAAAAAAAAAAGATGGAGTTAGATAAAAATTTGAATCTATCAAGTCACAGATTACGCTATTGATGATAAAACTGAATTACGTTCAAATTTGTTTTGTTTGGTGAAAAATTTATTTCAAACTTTTATTGAAATAATCCGCAAGTATATATTAGCGTACATTGTTTGCTATATGCGAGTGAGTGTATTGAGCTTTTTGGTGAGTGTGGGCCACCCATATGATTTGATAACCGATCGTGTGCCACAGTGTATTGAAATTTCCTCTTACTGTAATACTTTGCTATACGGTTAACTTTACACCAATCCCGGAAAAAGATTCATCGTTGATGAGCGGCTATTCTATTGCATATTTGCAAACGGTTTTGATTTTTTCTGACAGGAGACTTTATAGGTCAACTTATATACAGGCGTCCAAGCAATTAATTGATTCCGCAAAATGGTCGCGTAAGTCGAAATCGTGTAAAGTGAGTTGAATGTAATATGGGAAAGATAGGGATAAGGGGGTTGGTTTTCTTCCGAAAGATAAAAAAAGTGAACCTAAAGCAAAAGAACACTTTTCTGATGAATTAATTATCAAAACTTAATGAATAAATCCCGTGAATATATAGACAATAAGAATGAAATAAATTAGTACTTTTCTGTCTTCACTCACTACTCCTGACTGATCCTAGTGTGAGTATGGAGGTTTTTTCCCGAAGAGCCTGGCATGATAGGCTGATGACTCTTTTTAATGGAACAGTCGAGATCCGACTCTGACAAGCAGCATTTTCCGTCTCCTTATAAAAACGTTACCAGCAAATCCAGAGAATTCTGCATATTTCTCTTAAATTTGAAAATTCTAGTTTCACTGGAACAGCTTCTTCCTAATAAATTTCTCATGGCATTGTCGATGTGTTACGAAACATTGTTCATCAGTGAGATCTGGTGAGTTGTATCTGAGAATTTCTCTCATGTTTGTCTCAGCTACATCATTAAATCCAACACGTATTCCGTCAAATAATTTAACTCTATGCTATATATATATCTTTAATTAGCAGCCCTATTTCCAGGATTAATAAGCAGTGCATCCATTATTTCGGATATCGTTTTCTAAACATATCTGTGCCAGTTGATTTCACCTGGGATTTTTGTCAAGAAAAAGTTGTATTTTCTGTCAAAAAAGACATACTTAATAATTAGTAAATGCTATTTATTTATATTTAAAAACAATTGTCTTTCAAATCATATGTATGAAGTTGTAATACACTGATTTTTTATCATTATATGCTCGATAGTAATTTGATGGTAATGTTCTGAGCAGAGCTGTGGGCTACTATGCACCACCCAAAAAGTCGTATAAAGAAACGCCGAAATAATATATTTTTTTTCACTTCGTTTTAGACTTAATTCAGCTCGGTGTCAATCCAATTGCGTTTAAAATTAATATCGCTTGTCTCTTGCTTATTTTCTGATAAAATAATATCAAATTTCATTCATATAAGTTGCTTTCTGTTTGTTAAATGAGAGGAATTGCACTTTGGTGAATAATTTTTATCACTTTTTCCATTCGAGACCAAAAAAGAAATCAATTTCCTGTAGTACTATGTGGTAACACAATAAATTTTGTGTCGACAGTGTTCAAAAGCATTGTCTTGCTAAGAAATAATTAGTGCAAAGTAACACCCTCATATAGGTTAATTTGCACCAACTTTAAAAACTCATAAAAGTTTTAAAAACAAATTGTGATGGCTTTATATGGCAACTCTTACATAATCACCATAATTTTCTATAATAATTTTACATATTTGCCATGCCTCATGAGTTTTCTTAATAAACTCTCGAAAACGGTGCAAAGTAGTCCCAAATTACTGTATGTGTGATTTGAAATAGCGTAATAATATTGTGAAAAAAAAAATCAAGCATTTTTTTCTTCGCGAGACCAATCTCCGTAGAACTCATATACACAGTAGTTTTTTTCATTAGTGATCTCTTGGCATCCAAGGTAGAAAAAACTACGGGCAGCGCAATTTAGAATACGCCTGATGGTCCATGGGCCATGAATTGAGCATTGTATTCTACACAGTATTATGTATAGTCATAAACAAGCGGTCAATAATTTGGATTCTGTTTGCTTTAGAGAATGGTGCAGCGTTTTTAATGATTGTTCGGCATTCTTCACACAATTTATTTAAATGTATTTTATACGAAAATTGTATTTGGATATAGTGTTTTTATTTGTAATAGTAAATAAGTACGAATGTGCGTATATTTCTAACAATTATTTATGCTGTTTGGATGTGTAGATGCATTCTATTTAACACATTTACTATCGACCCTTTCCCTTCTACTAATAATTTGATCATAAATTGTCTACGGTCGACTGTACAGGCACCGGTCACTTGTCGACTAACAATATATTATGCACTGTAATTTATTACATATCTTGAATTGGAATAAATTTGACTTGATTTGAAAAAAAAAGGTCTGTTTCTCTAATTTCTCTGGATCAGCGTTTCTCAATTTATGGGTCTGCGATGGTGGCACAGGTGTTCCGCCGGTAGACACGGTAATTTTGTTCAAACTGAATGAAAAATGATTCAATTATTATAATTGTTATAAATAAGTGCAGCGATGTCCTTATGGTTTGAAATGGGAAATTAAACCTACCTTCGTTATTGAGGTAACCGTATCGTCCTCCTCATGCTAGAAGTCCGAATGTGTAATGTCCTTGAAAAAAAAAAAGAATGTGGTAAAGGACGTTTGAATGTTTACTCCATCCATGTTACTCTATGGAAGTTATTTTCCTAAAATGTTTTGTACCGTGCTTCAATAGGGGTGTACATTCGCATTTTGGCGAAACTTAGATAGCAAACTAAAGTATCCAAACGGCTGATAAAAGAACATTGCACACTCGTGCTTCTGGCATGCATGCATATATCAACGAGATAAATACGGGGAATTGCTATCCTAAGTATAGACATCGTTAATTGTAGCCAAAAAAATGCAATTTATGACTAATTCGCGAATTATTAGTGAAATTGCTGAAGGGCGGGGAAGTAAAGAGTCGTTGCAAATTGCAGTGAAAAAAAAAATTATTTCAATAGAAAAAAATTCATCATGAGTTGGGTGACTATATTTCATGAAGAAAAATACGGGAAATTGGGATCTTAAACACGGTAAATAACGGAAATAGGCAATTTTAACTGTCGAAGAATTACCATTAGACCCATTTTTACCATATAATTTGACTCGTGGGAGAGATGATAATTCATCATTTGAATCCGTGCCTAGCCAGGATTCTAGAGATTGGCCTGATTTATTAAAATTTCATTCATAATAAAAAAATAGAAAGTATCTCTCTTGGATGAGGGTAGGGGGGCCCTGGATAGGACAGGGCGGCCACGAGAAAAAAAAGTGATCCGTCGGGGGCCATGAACTGAAAAAGGTTAAGAAACACTGAGTTAGACGAATATTTATAGTCACAATATTTTTCCCCATGTTTTCCCCTTTATATAACATTTATTCACTTTTCTGAACAGTTGTTTTATTTCCGTTTTTATCTTTCTATTGCTGACTTTGATTTTCACATCAACCACATCAATAAAATTTTTCATTCAATTCATTTATAGTCATAATTATCGTAACATAATTCATGGTCTTTCCCCCCCCCCCCCCCACCCAAGCCAACTTTGATTTTTTTTCAAGCCAACTTTGATTTGGTCATCGAATTTCAGAGGCTTTTGAAGAAAAATGCTCAGAGAGAGAGAGAGAGAGAGAGAGAGAAAGAACCGAAAACGCATTGATTTATTATAACAAATGCGAAAAAAAACTAATTTTCTTCGAGTTTTTCACTTTTCACTATACACAGACTTTTAACTGTGCGCGACTTTATTATAATCATTCGGTCCGGTTTGCAATATCTATCGAAGGACATATTTGATTCGTTTAATAGGAATGCGGTGGTGAATAACACGTGGGCAGCCTACAGGAAAAGAAGCGACAATCCCGTTTCGTCATGGGATGGATGAGACGATCCTTTCTGACGACTACGTGATTATTTATCGATGCATACATAACGAAGGCGTGACACAAAGATACGAAAACTGAACCGCAATCGGAAGTATGACTAATGCTAGCCTATAAACGAAAGGATGTACGTGTTTCGAAATCATGTTGAGAGAGAGAAGTGATCAAATATTATCCGTTTTACTTGAAAATTATTTACAGCTTGAGTCATCTCCACTAGACCGGAACTTTTAGTAGGAGAGAGATACAGGGGCTGTGTGGACAAAATAGGAACTTGTCGTATACGCCCGCCCTCTGGTGTGGAAGAGTTCCACTTAGTGGGCGATAATGTGCACACATCAGTCTAGTCGTAGCAGTGATAGCGTTCGTATGCGATGTAAATTGGAAGAATTGGACACAACAACAATGGGAGAATGTCATCTGGTCAGATAAATCGTCGTTCACATTATTCCAGATTAACGGACGTGTTTACGTTTGGAGAACGCCAGCACAAGCTTATTATATTGACTGTCTCCTCTCTATTGTTAAACATGGGGGGAGATCAGTGATGCTTTGGGGTGTCATGTCTCACCATGGTATCGGCCCACTTGTTGTCCAGGGGATGGGCGGGTTAAAGCATCGGTTTATGTCAGTATTCTGGCCGACCATCTTCATCCAATGGTGCAATATTAGTTCCCTGATTAGATAATTCGCCCGTTCACACTGCTGGAATTGTCGGAGACTGGCTTGATGAAAACCATGATGAACTGCAACATCTCGTGTGGCCCGCTCGGTCCCCTTATCTTGATATAATTGAACCTTTGTGGGGTATTTTGCAGGCCAAAATGTGCAGTAGGTTTCCACCTCCATAGACACGCTCTGAATTAGTGGCCTTTTTGCAGGAGGAGTGGCTACGTATCCCTGTGACTGTTGTGCATGACTTGTATTTGTCCATCCCCCGACGGATACAAGCTGTAATTAATGAAAAAAAAAAAAGGGCCAACAGCCTATTAATAAATATTTTGTCTCATTTCACAGGTGTGCATATTATTTTGTCCAACTCCTGCATATGTATTAATTTTCTCGTAAATTTTTAGAAGATAAATTAAAAATGAGAAATGAAGTTGATCCCATGGGTTAGAGGTCGAAAAACCTCCTCTTTTTCTTGGGACCACTCCAAATCAATAGCCAATAACGTCAAATCTGCGAACCACAAACCAATAGCCAAAAACGTTGAGTGTGCTGACTCCCTGTGCCATAGCAGTGTGCCTCCCTGACTCCCTGTGGCAATAACGTTAAAATTGCGGATTCACTGTGCCGATAACTTCAAATATGCGGACTCCACGTGCCAATACCGTTGAGTCTGTGAAGATGCTGTGTCAATAACATCAAGTCCGCGGACTCATTGTGCCAATAACAACAAGTCTGCGGATTCCGTTTGCCAATAACATCAAGTCCGCGGACTCATTGTGCCAATAACATCAAGTCCGTGGACTCATTGTGCCAATAACATCAAGTCTGTGGACTTCCTGTGCCGATAAACTAACTGAATGGCACGGACCCTTTCACAAAATAATGTAGCCGTGTAAAAACGAGAAGTTAATTGTTTTCTCATCCAAACTCACGGATACCCTTTTTTTACCCCCGAAATCTCTCCAGGGATCCCTTCAACGGTAAACAAGTATCGTGCGGAATATGTATTCTGAGAATTATTTACTTATTCTTATTTTTACTTATTTATTCTGTTCAAATGCTGGTTAATTGCGATCAAGACTGTTATTTTGAAATACGTAGCACGGATGAGGAAAAATATTCGATGAATTTACGAGAAAAAAAAATATCGATGTATCGATCGATCAAGGGTTTGAATGATGTGACCGATACCGGGCGATTGTCCGACTTCTCCAAGAAAAGTAGTTGTTTACCCTGATGAATTCCTGATAAGATAATCGCGTTTGTGGGATGAGGTCAATGGGTAGTTGTTGCGTCACGATTTCAAACACGCGTGTTTATAGAGCGCGGTGTAATTTTTACTGCTAATTAGTACCGTTCAAAAGTCAAACCTATAGTATTGTTACCCGAAATATCGTTGAACTCTTCAATCCATCGTATAGGACAGGGATTCTTAAACAGGAGTGCACGCATCCCTGGGTGTGTGGGGAAGCATATTTGAGCATATTTTTTCATTAAATATTCTATATTCCTCACTAATTGTAAAATATTTCTTTCAATAATTCAGAAAATATTTTTCATTAATTCTGAACTTTTACGAATTGCGAAATACATTTTTTTTCCCTAAATCTGAAATTATTTCTTCCAATAATTGTGAGATAATTTCTCTCATTAATTCTACAACCATTTCTCATCGATTATAAAACTATTGCTTTCAACAATTCTGAAATTATTGCTCTGAATAAATTCTAAAATTATTTCTTTAAATAACTACTAATGCATTTCTCATTATTTCTGAAATTATTTCTAAAAGTAAAATTGAAGTGACTTCTTTCCCGAATTCTGGGATACATGATTTTATTGATGTTGCACATGAAGTGTAGTTTCCATTGTTTTTGATGACGATATTTGTAAAACCAGTCGTGAAGGACAATTTCCTTCTACGAAAAATCTAAATTATTATCAAGATACTAAAGAAAACTAAATCACAGGCCCTCAATGTAAAAAAAATATGTTCAAGTAAATAACCATATGAGATGGGGGAGCTGGATCGAATGTTGGCTCTTTATAGCACACTAGCCTGTTATAGGAGTGCACAACCTCCGGTCCGCGGGCCATATCAACACCCACTAGAAAACAAAAAATTCTCTAGTAGGTGTTGGCCATATGCGGCCCGTCAAGGTGTTCCATCCAACCTGTGAAAGTTGCTCCGGTAGAAAAGTGTCAAATATACACAACACTATAAATACCTCGGTTGACCGTATTTACTTCATATAATATAACGGGATATTACCAAAAATTTTTTTCAAAGGCAAGTAAAGATGTCATTTGCAACCGCAAAATTGTCAAAGTTACCAATCAAAGCCAAAAAAAAGTTGTCCAAGGCAAGTAAAGTTGCCAACTATCGCTAAAATTTCTGAAAAATCGTCAATCGCGGAAAAATATGCGTCAAATGTAAATCCCCCCCCCCCAAAAAAAAGACATGTACAAATATGTGAGATGAATATACTTTTATATGATTATAATTAATTATGATAATTAGAGCAAAAAATCATCATAATATAATTTATAATTCACGAAAATATATTCTTAATTCCTGATTTCATAAATTCAACTGTTATTGATTTTGGCCTTCAATGCTTTGTGATGAAGGAAAAATGAGAAAGAAAACGAAACATTTTGTGAAAATAAAAGAGGGACGGCCAAAATTACGAGAACGTTCCGCAAAATATGAGTCACGTGGGCACTCTAATTTAAACACTAGTTTCTGTCCCGCACGTGGCAGAAATATCGTAGATTATCCTTTATACGTTAGAGGTTGCTGTAGGAATGTTAACGAGGGAGTGTGTAGTTCTCACGTATATCTGACGCGCGGACTGAGAATTTTGTGCCCTCTAGCCTATAAGGTCATGGTCAGTCACAAATTGGAATGGATAATATAGAATAACTTTAGTCAGTTGACGCCAATTAGTATGTTGAAGGAAGAAGGTGCCCCCCTTTTTAGAGATACAATTGTCGCATTTCTGGATCTCATTTATTTACCCTTCTGTGGGAAAACCTGAGAGGTAAATTCTGAGAGGAACCCTTCGGTTTGGGGAAAATTCACCGACAACAGCTCGGCACGAGTCAGTTAAGTGAGCAAGAAATGACCCGATAATCAGTAAATAATACAGTAGCTACTGACTGAGTGACGGGGTAAGTGATGGCGAGTGAGCAAACCAGTCAGTGAGTGAGTGGCAGAGTAAGCGACCTAGAGGTAGAGTAAGTGACATAGTGGGCGAGTGAGTGGCAAAGTGAGCGACCTAGAGGTAGAGTAAGTGACATAGTGAGCGAGTGAGTGGAAAAATGAGTGACTTAGAGATAGAGTAAGTGATCTAGTGAGTGAGTGGGCGACCAAGTGAATGAGTGTCATGATGAGCGACCCAGTGGGAGACTGAGGGATCTACTGAGTGAAGAGTAACAGAATGAGTGACTTAGTGTGTAATTGTGTGATCTGGTGATTGAGTGCATGTGACAGAGTGAGCGACCCAGTGGGAGACTGAGGGATCTACTGAGTGAAGAGTAACAGAATGAGTGACTTAGTGTGTAAGTGTGCGATCTGGTGATTGCGTGCATGTGACAGAGTGAGCGACCTAGTCAGTGAGAGAGCAAGAGACATTGAACATTGAACATTGAAGGACCGGACGCACAGAGCAAGAGACAGGGTGAGTGACCTAGAGAGTCATTTAGCAACCTAGAGATGAAGTGAGTGACCGGCCTACTGAAAGAGTGATCAAGTAGCATAGTGAGCGACATTGAGTGAGTGACCTGGTGAGCAAGGGAAGTAAGTGAGTGATTGATATAATGAGCAACCTAGTAAGTGAGTGACCTGGGAAGTAAGTGAGTGATTGATATAATGAGCAACCTAGTAAGTGAGTGATATAATGAGTGAGGTAGTGAGTGAGAGACAGAGGGAGCGACCCTCCTGAGTGAGTGATAGAATGAGTCACCCAGTGACTGACTGTGTGACCTTGTGAGTAAGTGAGTGAGAGCAAGTTAGTTCTAGTGACAGGCCAGTTTTACTCTTCATTCACTCACTCGTTCACGCGATCATTCATTCACTCAATTAATTCACTCACTTCAAACTGATGTCGGTGAATTTTCCCAACAATGAAATTTCCATTAGGTGAATTGCTGTCGGTGAATTTTCTGGACACGGGGGCCATCAAATTATAATATGTACTTTCAGTGGCGTAACTAGACAGGTGCACTCGCACAGGGCCCACTTGGAAGGGGGCCCAAGAATGGACCAGAAGGGGGGGGGGTAAATGCATATTCTTGCACAGGGCACAGGAATGGCTAGTTACGGCACTGTGTACTTTCATTAATCTCAGAATTTCCGATAACAAGATTCTGCAAACTGTCGAAATGGTAATTGAAGTATTTCGTACTTACGTATTCGAGTCCATTTTTACGGCTCTAGTTAAATATTTCAATAAAATTTTGAATATTTTTACCAGACGGTGACATGTAAAGTTCCCATTGAACAATATCTGTTTAAAAACGAGGGTGGAGGAGTTTGAGATTTCAACTGAAACTAGGGTTTCCAAACTTTTTACTTTTATAGCACCCTTGGGAAAGACAGTACCGTGAAACCTCGCTACAACGATACTGTGGATACAACTACAACGATATAATATAACCATAAATCACTCTACAACGACATTTTTTTCAGTCAAATCTTGTTTGGAATTGCCTATAGTCTAACATGAAACCCCTTCTCGATACAACGATATCCTCTACCAAGATAAATTCTTGTATAATGATATTTTTAAGAGATTTTGAAACCACTACAACGCGATATTTTTATATTTCGCTCAAAATTGTCTTGAATTTAATTTTAACTTCATCCCTTGCTTTCATTCTTCCGAGAGCGCCTAATAACATTGGTGTTTTGCGTCACGTGATCACCGAAAATGTTGATAAGGCTGTTGGTGTTGTCACTTTCTCTGTACGACATAAAAGCGCAATACCGTAAACCTTTTTACGTGGGCAATGCACCCGAATGATAGTAAGTTCGTTTTTTTTGCGACAAATAAAACACTATGAAGCGCGTTTTCTGGTGGTACTAATAACGCAGATTCAGAAAAGATGGCAGCATAAAATTTGGTGGCACGTGATGACAATGTAGCTTCTCGATATAACGGCAATCCCTGTACAACGATATTTTTGTCTTGGTCAGCGGAATATCGTTATATCGGAGTTTTACTAAATTAGAATATACACGATGTCTTGCAAGTCCTAATTCGGCAATATCTCTTGAATCGTTGGTCAGAGAGGTGTGACTCCAGTTTAAAAAATGATCAAAATGTGTTCAAAAATCACTCCGTACCAGTTTCGAGAGCGAAAATACAGTGTGTCACAAAATAAGGAAACCTAAATTTTTATACAAGATGTCCCTCTGATTAGAGGATGGTTGCCGGTTTCCTTGTCCTCTAATACCCAATCTGTTTACTCTGTCCCAGGGACGCCGGAAGTCAAAAATGTTTAGTATTGCTCGAGTAAAATGAACATAATGTTCACTTGGATATGTATGAAGACCATATGTCACACATTGAACAAAAATGTCCCGTTTTTGGTAAATCTTCCATCGCCCGAACTGGGGGGGGGGGAAGGAGCTATATTTGAATGATGATTGATGTTTCTGAGCAGTACCATTCAAATGATTGGTGTTGCTTTAGCAACATGAGCATACATGTTCCGGCGTCCCTGCTCTGTCCTCTAATATTCAATTAGAAAGTTGTTGCCCCGTCTCTGCTGAGGCGAAAAAAAAACAACAACAAAAAATTACGTTTTCAAGTCCAATATTCGTTCAGATATTTGAATTCAAAAAGTGGACGAAAGTTGGGGAAGAAGATTTGTCCGTTAGTTTATGCTGTGCTTTCACAACTTTTCTCAGTTTTGAATTCAAATATCTCAGAAAAATTGAATTTTGTGAGAAATTGAATTTGTGATTTTTACTTTTTACTCGCATCATATTGTTTGAAATTCATTAAATCCGATGTCATTTTACTTTGAACTATTATACAACATGTCTTGAATTTTTTTACATGCTCTTTTTTTTCTATAATTATACTACGTACTTGGCGGCTCACAATGTAATACAAATTCTTTTTGGCTTCTTGGAAGGACTTGGTGTCTCTTGGGGCTACATAGTGTATATTCGTTATGTCTTTTTTTTTCTTTTTCTATTGTATTCCTTTTTGTTTGTTACTGTCCAGTATTTGTAGAGTGCGTGATTGCGTGTGTGTGTGTTTTTGCAATTAAATATACAGTTGAATCCCGTTTTAACGAATACCGATATAGCGAAAATCTCGTTTTAACGAACACGTTTCTAATCCACCAAATAAGTTTACATAGGAACAATGCATAAAAACGGAAATTCCTTTATAACGAAATTTCGTTATAATGAAGTGATTTCTCCGGTCTCTTGGAGTTTGTTATAACCGTTATATACGGTTCGACTGTGTATGCACCAAACGAGTCATTGAGGAGATATCGCAAGTTAAGGTATAACGTGGTATATAAGGTATAATATAATGTATATATAGTCGAATCCCGTTATAACGAACTCCAAGAGACCAGAGAAATCACTTCGCTGTAACGAAATTTCGTTATAAAGAAATTCCAACTTTATGCATTGTTCCTATGTTAGCTTATCTGGAGTATTAAAAAAAGTGTTCGTTAAAACGAGATTATCGCTATATCGGTATTCGTTAAAACGGGATTCAACTGTATATATATATATATAATAAGGTATATAAGAGGTATATAGGTATAACGTGCTCTAATCAGACTTGAGTTTGGCCCTAAACATTTCTTTTTTTCTAATATAGTCCAGAAAAACCCATATGGTTCATCTGGAACTGTTGATCCCATAACTTTTAATCAAAATTAACATTACCATGGGAAAGAGACAAAATGATACATCATACAAATTTCTTTTACAAAGAAAGCTGTACTTACCACAGCATTCTCGTCCTCAGAGACCGGAACAGTACACAGCTCACCAAAACACAGGAACAAAATCCATAACACAAGTGACAGCGGAGACGAAGACATCACACGAGAAGAGAGTAGCGACCCTTCGCGGCCCATTGCCTCTCTCTCTCTCTCTCTTCTCACTTACTCTTTCTTTCACTCTCTCTCCAATATTACTTCACTGAATTATTATTGAAAAGTCCCAAAAGACATTCACAAAGACGAGAAAAAAAGAGATCAGCTCCTCTCGCGATTTGACTAGATCACACACACACATGTACACACAACACACAATTTTCCCACTATTTGGAGAAAAAAAAATAATGATAATGATGATAATCGCGTCGTTGGATCGTTGGTTGCGTGGCCGGCGATCGTTGCTGCAAGAGCTTAACTGTTCTTGATGAAGGTCTTGCGGACCAATGAAGAGAAAGAAAAACAGCAAAAGAAAATAGACACTTCTTTCTTTACCTAAAAAAAGAGTATTTGTTGGTGAATCAACTTCCTCATCAGACAGACATGCGTACGTCCGGCGGGAAATCTTGTTTTCATTCTTATTATATTATATTATACCCTTTTTTATTTACCTATTTTATTATTTCTTTTAGAATATTACAGAAAAAGAAATCTCTTTTATCTAATTTCTTCTTTTTTTAAAAAAAAATGTATAATTTTGAACTAAATAATATTCATTCAATAAGAAGAGACTCGGACCGATTTTTTAAGAAGGAAAAAAATCGCTATTAAAATCGTGACTGTCATTTGAAGGATTTGTTTTGATGAGTTTCTTCTCTTTTTCCATGATGTATCAAGGTTGGAATCAGATCGAAATTGATTAATTGTTTGTATACAACTTTTCTTGTATACGTGCGTACGGGAGATGTTTCTCACCTTTTCCAGAATCGTATCTTAAAGAAGTAAAAACCCCCCCCCCCCTCTCTTAACGGACACCCTCTCAGACGCGGTCACTCCCTCTTTTACAGCTAAGAAATAATTTCAGTTATGAAAATAAAAGTATACATTTCAGACTCCTGATTAACGATCACTTTTACGGACTGATTTTTTTTATCCCGCCGGTGTCCGCAAAAGAGAGGTTTTCTACTGTATCTTCATTTATCAATGTATAATTTCAAAAAAAGGGTAAAAGGTTGTGCGGAATCGACTGTTTTTCACTGAATTTTGGTTCTCGTTTTTTTTCAGTTAATTATTCAAAAATATACAGGGTGATTCCATAATTCCTCTTTCCGCATTAGATACATCATTCATGTTGCAAGGGGTTATATAGTGATTAACCGTTTAACCGGCAGAAGTAGAAATCCCTAAAACCCCTTTCAAAATGTCATATCTTTTTCAATTAAGTAGGTCCTTCCCCCCCCCCCCCGATTATCATCAGGCGAGAACTAAAAGGTATAGGGATAAGTTTTCCATTCAGAAAGCATTTACATAAAATATCTGAGCTTGTCAATGCTAAAATGAGAGGCTTTTATGGAGACGAGATATCTCGTCATTGCCCCTTAAAGGGTAAAAATATTTAAAAAACCCTAACTTTTTACACGGGCACTCTCTCCTCGAAAACCCATTAGGAAGTTGTTGCCCTGGCTGAACCGCGAGGCCAACAAAAAGAAAATCCACGTTTCCTAGTGCAATATTCGCTGTTATATTTGAATTCAAAAGTCGGGGGGGGGGGGGGAGCTTGGAAAGAAGAGTTGTCCGTTAGTTTATGCTGTTCTTTCCATCATTTCCAGTGATTTTTGAATTCAAATATCTCAGCGTATATTGCACCAGGAAACGTGGAATTTTCTTTGTCGGTCTGAAAAAGGGACAGGGTAACAGCTTTTTAATTGGCATTTTGAGCACAGGGTGTCCGTATTAAAAAGTAAATGTTTATATTTTAATAACTTTACTGAAAATATGAATGACGTATATCTGAGTTTTACACATTAACTGGATTCTTTTTATACTTGGAAGTATTCCTTTCGGTAGGCACTAAAATGCGGCAAGGGAGATTCTGGAATCATCCTGTACATGTCACGGTAAAATCCCGAAGACCATTAAAACCTAGGTTTCACCAAGACGGGTTGGTAAAAATCCCGAAATACGCGTATAAAGATTTCCGTTTCGGACTTTTACCAAGTAAAACCCAATTTTTATGATTCAGTTAACCATCAATCGTGACACTTATTAATTGGTTTATATTTTAATTACTTAATAATAACAATAATTAATTAATTTCTAGCGTAATTAATTAATTAATTAGCGTCAGAAACTAATGAGTTCATAATGGTTGATTAATTCATTAAAAATGGGATTTTTCTGTTGGAGTAAAATAATTAATTAGTTTATTGATTAATTTTTGAAAATAAATGATAATTAGCTTCAAAAATGAATAAATTAGTGTCAGGACCTAATCAATCATATTTATTTTCACTATGTTCATGGTTGGCAATTGCTTAATTTGTTTATCATTGACAAATCATAATTATCAATTAATTAACAAGCGGCAGGAGCTAATAAGTTCATGATGGTTAATTGATTCGTTCAAAAAGGGACTTGAACTTAGTAAAAGTCGAAATTTAAACTGTTTACAAGCGTATTTCGGGCCTTTACCAACTCGATTTTTAGACCAGAGTACACTATTTTAAAATTTTTTTTATAAAACTGTGCAAAATCTAACCAATAAGCATATCGGTTACATTCGAGCGAATGTAACGAACAGGCTTATTGGATTTTTTTTCAAGTTTTGTAAAACATCTTCTATAAAACTTTAATAGTGTAATCCAGGTCTTAGTAAAACCCAGTCCTTACCAGTCTTCGGGCTGGTAGGTCGGGATTACACTGTAAAAGTTTTGTAAAAGATATTTTACAAAATTTGAAAACAACAACCAACAAGACCTTTGGTTACATTCCTCTCGAATGTAACCGATAAGCTTATTGGTTGTTGTTTCAAGTTTTGTAAAAGAACTTTTATAAAACTTACTTTTATAATGTAATCTTTACCTAAACCGTTAAAACTTCCTTTGGTGACTTGAATTTTCTTATTTATTTTTATTTTAGCAGTTTTATTCATTCAATAAAAGACTTGTAGTGGATTTTCCGAAGGAAGAAACTCCATTAAAATCGTGACTGTCACTTTGAAGGATTTATTTTAATGAGTTTCTCTCTTTTTTCCCATGTCGATGATGATGATGATGATATCAAGGTCGAAATCAGATCGAAATTGATTAATTGTTTGTATACAACTCTTTTTTTTTTTTGTATACGTGCGTATGAGAGATTGACAAATGTTTCTCGCATTTTCCAAAATTGTAGCTTAAAATATCTCTATTTATCACTATATAACAAAAAAGCGTACGGCTGTGTGGATTCGAATGTTTTCCTTTGAATTTTCGGTTCTGCGTTTTCTTAGCAAATTATTCTAAAATACGTATCGTGGTTTTCTTTGAATAACATGTTTATTCTGTGAAAAGAATGAATCAGGATGAAAGTTAATTAGAATATACGAAGGCGTGATTTGTTGGCATTAATAACTATCTCTCTCTTGGCTGGTCATTTCTCGTGTTATGGGTGGATTGTGTTGAAGAAAAATAATGAAGATAAGCACTTTTTTTTTTTCTCAAGGAAGTTCAAAGGGTAAGTACGCAGTCTTAGGGCCATATCAAGTGTAATTGAAGGCCACCAAATGCGAAGCTAAGCAGTTGGGATGTAGGTGGGATATTTGATAATGTAACTGAAATGAATGAACTGAATTGATAATGTAACCATAACGCATCTGTGAATGAGATAAATGAAGTTGTTGTGTGAAGGGGAAAAATGGGTGTCAGTTCTACATCGACATACGTATAGTATTTTTCAGTGACCCCATCAAGTTCTGTGCGGAAAAATTCCAGACAAAAAATGAATGAATCAAGGTCACTCTCCATCCAATGAAACTACGCTTGACCTCTACTGATCATGAATGTTGAACTGATTCCTCGACGGAAAAAAAATAGTTTTTCTGTCAAGTACTATTGGAGGGATTATTGGGCGCATGCTTGTTTCTCACAAATTGCACTCGTTTTCCCTTGCTTGTTTGCACTATCATGCTATAGAAACGGCCATCAAGGTAATAAGTACATTTGTTTTTTTTATGGTGCACGGCATACACGCTCAACCATGGCCCCCACAAGGGGTGATCTGGCAAGGCTCCAGCCCTGGAGCCCGGGACGATTTTCGTTATTTTTTTTTTGTTTTGCACGTTATAAATCCATCATAAAGGGGCCCGTGAAAGTCTGGTCGGGGGGTCCGTAAAAAAATCCAGCCTAGGGCCCTACTCTAGGATGTGGGGGCCATGCGCTCAACCCGGGGCCTTCGGAATCATCTTATTTGGCCCGCGACTTCACACCTAAATTTGCAAAGATGAACAAAGCGGCACGCGTTACCAGATCACTTAAGTGAACTGCAACAGTTCCAAATCACTTAAGTGAACTGCAACAGTTCCAAATCACTTAAGTGAACTGCGACACACTTCCATATCACTTGAATGATCCGCGGCACATTTACGGATTACTAAAGTGACCCAAGACGCTGTTACAGATCATTTAAGTGGCCTGCGGCATATTCTTACTTCGACCCGCTGTATGCCTCTAGGGGCGGGACAACAATATATATGATTGATATTCTTACTTCGATTAAGTGGTCCACAGCATATTCCCAGATTTATTTCAGTGACCCCCAGCACATTTATAGATCACTTAAGCAGCCCGCGGCACATTTCCAGATCGCGTGTCCGAAATGTTTTTGAACCAATGAAGTGGCCAACACTCTCCAAAAAGTTGAGCACCCTTGACGTACAGGATGTTTATAATTAAAGTTCATGTAGGTAATGTAAGTAAATGTAAGTTCATGTAAGTAAAGTTCATCGATGAATGCGGGAATTTACCCGCATTTAACGCTGTTCTTTCCCAAAGTTCCTCCGTTTTTCGAATTCGAATATCTCTGTGAATATTGCACTTAGAAACATGGAAGTTTTTTTGTGATGGCATCAGGAGAGATAAAGCAAAAAAATTGTAAGTTGGAGCACACGGAGACCGTATAAAAATGTAGATTTTTTTATTTTGCGACACACTGTATTTCCACTCTCAAAACTGCTACAGGGTGATTTTTGAACGCCCGTTGAGCATTTTAAAAACTGGAATCATACCTCTACGATGGACGATGGATGAGATAAGGCCGTGCTAACATTTACAGGGACACCCTGTATATATAGACACGCACACCAGTGTTATCGGAGAAATTAATTTTTAAGAGTAATTTCACTCTTTTTAAAATTTTAAGGGGCAATTTTGTAAAAAGGGAGGTATTTTTTTTTGAAAAACAGAGAAAAATAACTAACAAAAAAAATTATCTGAAATTTCGAGGAGTATTTCTCACTCCTTAAATTGAATTTTGATGCAAAATTTTCAATTTTGAATCAAGCATCTAGATATCTTTGTACTGATTATGCACTCATACAAACACATACATATATGCGCTGCTCAAAAAACAGCAATATGTAACATTCATTTACATTTATTAAATTTTTTTGTTTTATAATTTATTAAATTTATTTATTTTTATAATTTATTAAATTTATTTATTTTTATAATTTATTAAATTTATTTATTTTTATAATTTATTAAATTTATTTATTTTTATAATTTATTAAATTTATTTATTTTTAATTTATTAATTTTTTTAATTTATTAAATTTGCTTTTTTCTAAATTTATTAATTTTTTTAAATATATTAAATTTATTTATTTATTTAAATTTATTAGAATTTAGTTCATGATTAACTCACGTGACACAATTCTTTGTGAATACCTAACAAAATGTTCCTTGTCAATATGTTTTTGAACAGACTAAAAAAAAATGGAAGTAAGATAATATTCAATCTTACTTCATATTGGTTGCAATTACAGTCGAATCCCATTATAACGAACTCCAAGAGACCAGAAAAATCACTTCATTATAAAGGAATTCCAGATTTTTATATTGTTACTATGTAAACTTATCTGGGTGATTATAAAAGCTTTTGCTAAAACGAGATTTTCGTTGTAACGGCATTCGTTAAAACGGGATTCGACTGTATTGATTAGTGCGCCTATTTATTCTTGAAGTGGTTCTTTTGTAAATGAAAATATCTACTAAACTATTTTGGAGAGCAGCAGATGAGCCATGAATTAGACAAGGGAGCTGCGGAGGGACTAAAGTTTCAGAGCCGTTTTCTCTATGTCCTAGACACAGACCAACGTATTAGACGGGTTATGTATGCACACCATGCTAGTTCGTGACACATGCCTTATTAAGCCACACGTTGTCGGTGTCGGAAGGTTTCGTGATATAATACAGGGTCTTAATAATCAAAGTTCCACTTTGTGTGTGTGAAATAGCCATAAAAGGAAAATTACTGGACAAAATGTTATCAAACTTGGTAATAGTTTACAGGAGTTCTCATGGGATTCAATTTTCCGCAAAAAAAGTTCAAAAACCCACCACCAGAGGGAATGGTGCTTTATGAATATTTTTGAACGAAATAAGACATGAAGAAATCGGTTTAAAATGTTTTTAATCGTTTCTAAAACAAATTATTCAATTAAAAGCATGTTCAATGTGGCGTCCACCATTTTATGAAAGAAAGTTTTTAGAGAGTACTTAGAGAAAGTTCTTCTTAGTTCTTACAACGAGATTTTCGCTGTAACGGTATTCGTTAAAACGGGAATCGACTGTATTTTCCCACACATTGGTTGCAATTATTTTGCAAGTAATTATGTGGGAAAAGAAAACCAGAGTTGTCCCGTTCGACAAAACGGGATGGATGGTCGCCACACTTTTGTAAATGGAACTTTTTAGACATAGTTATTCGGTTATTGTTAGTTCCGATGTGATCATATCAAGTGGCGTCGATTGTAATTAAAATTTATCCATTAGCTTGTCAGTAATTACAACAAAAACAACAAAAAATCTATTGACACAGTGTTTTACACAAGAACTGTATAAAAATCACAACGTTGAGGAAAAAGAAAATACTAGATAGTATACTCAGAACTCCCATAATTCTAGATAAAGAGCGTCATCCAAGTGCGTGCAAGATTTCAAATATCCCCTTTAAAACATTCTAGCAGGTTCGGAACGTTTTGTTATCTTTTTTGTATGTAAGGGGGAAAAAAACTTCAATTAAAATCATCAGTTCCTCAAGTAAGTTTTTTTTTTAATCTCCAGAAAAAGAAGAAAAACGAAGAAGAAAATCCCACCTCCGTGTAAAACTCCTTTAGAGCTTTTCATCAAAATCAAGGACAACAAGCTCTATAACTGACCTCAGAAAAAGGACCAGCTTCAAGAAGAGAGACTTCGGGTTGACGTACAATATCAAAAAAGCTATATGCCCACGTATAATATATAAAATAAAATGTATGTTTTGTCTCTCTATGAGCTTTTCTACGGCTTTCGCCCTCTGAGATGAAAGACTATACAACAGCTAATCGTAAATTTACGGTAATGAGTCATGGAAAATAGAGAATTTCATGGTCTCGACGAAGAGATTTTGTTGTTGTTTTTCTCATTTAAAAAAAAAAGATCGAGGCAATACATTATGCATATCAAATGTGTTTGAATCCATTCGTCCATCTTGTCCACAATTCATGCAAATTCGAGGGGGGAACTTCTAGTGATTATATCTGCTTCATAATAGAGTTCTCTTTATGTTTTACTAGATCAATCCCGCACGGTGGTCCGACTGAAGGTCTCACGATCAATGCTGTACTGTTTAGATGCGTCCAGAAAACTTACTCGTAAAATGACTTACTGTGGATTGTTTCGGCATGAACAGACCATTTAAGACGTAGTTTTAAACGATAAATAATTACGGTTGTTTTTTTTCCATAAAATTTACTATGAGAAACCGTTGAAGCTAAGGTCTGGTATGAAAATATGTTTTGATTTATATGCGTAATGACTCTCACGTTGGAGAAAAAAAATATTCATTCAAGTTTTCACCAGCAACTGAAATTCATACATCCATTATAAAACTCAATATTATAATTTCAATCTTTCTTTTAAGCTCAAGGGTATGGGAACTTTCCCATTGAGAAATGGGAATGATTACGATCATGAGGTTCCCAGACAAAAAAAATCAAAATGAATTTTCGTGCACGTTTTTCTTCCACACCTTTTTCTTCCCTTTCTATAAAGCTTTTTTTTCTATTTATGATGCATACTTGAAAGAAATGTTTATTGTGGAAAAGACAATAACAAGACGTGAGCATAATTCCCAAGCCAGATCAGACCTTAATGCAGGGACGGGCTTAAGTATTTTGTGGCCCGGTGCAAAAAAAATTTGCGGCCCTATGAACAGGGGTGTGTCCATGGGTACTCTGGTGTCCGAGAACGACTGTGAAACTCCTTCGTAGTAATAAAAAATGGCATTTGGCAATAAATATGGACAAAAGTGTCCGCTTCCCAGTGAAAAAAATTGCAATTGGGCCCCCAGGCACTCGAATACTTGTGGCTCTCAGGGCTAGAAAATCGATTATCTACCCACGCCCCTAACCTTAGAGGTTCTTTATCTTGGACTGAATTTTAAGCTATTCCTTTGCTAAGAAGTTGAAGTCAAAATGTAATCAAAACATTTTTATACCCTTTCGCGGCCACGTGCGGCCGCACCCTTTGCACCTGCCGAAGTCCGGCCCTGCCTTAATGAGACTCTGACGCTTTTGCTTGGCTCGACCACATCATAATAACTCCTCAACAGTGACGTAAGAAGTGTTTTATACTTGTGGGTGCTCGACATCAGCATTGTGCTGAAAACTTTTACATCTGGAGGTGCTCTAACTCCCACAGCATCCCCGTCACTGGTCTTCAACGTCGTTTTTTTTTTTTTTGATAGACTAGACAGAAAAAAAAAAATCAACGTCATTTCCTGGCCAGATCAGACCACAACAGGACTCGAACACAGTACTTCGGGCCAAACCAGACCAGAATAGCACTTCAATGCCGTTTGCTGGAGAGGTCAGACAGAAACAAGTTTTCAACGCCCCTTTTCCTGGCCTCAAACAATTCTTCAATATCATTTTCTTCCTGATCGGGTAGACCAAAGCAAGATTCTAAAGCCCTTCCCAAGACAGACGGGAAAAGGTCTCCAGCGCTGTTCCCACTCTATACCAGACCAGAATGACATCCCAAAACTATTTTTGTGCCAGAGTAATATATACAACGTTATTCTTTGGCGAGTTGAAATCAGAATAAGAGTTCAACGATGAAGAGTTCTCCTAGACTTTCTCGGAAAGACGAAATTAGAATAAGACTTGTCTTTCTCTGAAAATGTCCGCAGCTGGACAGGCCAAATAAGACAAATAAGACTTCAACTCCACTCCCCACGTAGACTAGAATGTGACTTTAAAGTAGTTCCCTTGAAAAAACCAAACTATTTGATATTAAGACTTCAGCGCCACCGTTACCTGGCAGATCAAAATGAGATATTGTTCTTTGGTTAGATCATATGAAACAAGTCAGTTTTTTTTTATTTGGGTCCTACTTCAACGCCGTTTCTTGGCCATACTAGAATGATACTCTAATCCCGTTTCGTAGCCAGACCAGACAAGAATGAGATTCCAATGCCGTTCCATGGCCAGAATAGAATGAAAATCTAGTCCCATTCCGTGGCAACAATGGACCAGAATGAGACTAATCCCTTTATGCGGCCGGATCAGACAAAAATGAGACTCCATTCCCGTTACGTGGCTAGACCGTCAAACCGAAAGATACCCAGGCCACATCGTCATATGGCAATATCGGCTCATTGTCCTCATGAACTGGATACCTCTGGCAATTTATTCATAAAAAGCATACATTACAAAATATACATTACGATCACAACAACTATAAAATCATAATCTAATTATAAAATCATAATCTAAGAATAAAATCATAATCTAAGAATAAAATCATAATCTAAGAATAAAATCAGTTGCGAGATCACAATCTACGTATACAATCAGAAATCAAGCATATAATCCTATATTACATATTAAATCTTAATTCGAATATAAAATCCTAAATCTCGATATTGAAATAAATAATAAATCAGAAAAGTTCATAATCACGTGGCTAGACCAGACAAGAATGAGACGGCAATCCCGTTCCGTTCCACGACCAGAATATACTAGAATGAGATTCAATCCCGTTCCCTGGCCAGGCCAGACTAAAATGAGACTTTAATTCCGTTCCGTGGCCAGAATAGACCAGAATGAGACTCCGGTCCTTTTCTGTGGATAGAATACACGAGAATGAGACTCCAATGTCGTTCCGTGGTTGTATCAGACAAAAACAAGACTCCGATCATGTTCCATGGCCAGAATTGACCAGAATGAGATTCCAATCCCGTTTCGTGGCCAGACCAGAATGACACTCCGACACTATTCCCTGGCCAGACTGTGGTCTACCATGTGTTCCATCGAGGCATAATTATTCATGAGATGTTTTACGTGAAAATATATTGTGAATGAATCTTCAAAGCTGTTGAAGAGAGGAAAGGGAGGATTAAAACTTTGAATGTCGGTCAAATAGGATGGTTTCAATTTTATGTTGGCGGAGCGAGACATGTGGGGCTCGTTTGGAGAGGAAGCTAACTAGTAGGTTTTCCGCCATGGATCACTAACGGATTACATTGCAGCAGAGCGGTAAAGCAGCACCTCCTAGAGAAAGAAGGACTCCGCACGGGTTGCCAAGTTCATCTGTAACGTCATTAAGACTACCTAGCAAGTTTTCCACATTTTGAACCACAGCATCCTATTTCGTTTCTCCTTATTTTGGCTTAGAATCTTCATGGTCGGCTCACAAATACCGCATGGTGATTGGATATGGGACATAGAAATTGCCAATTCTGAGCCCGATCATTTCTTTTCCGCACAACGATGGTACTGGCATGAGCAGAGAATTTTTTTTTTTCCTGAACATTCTGAGAAGGAAAATGGACAGACGTCATAAGCAGCTTGCGGAGGCCTTCTATATCTAGGAGGTACTGGATAAAGACACTAGGCCAACACCGTACAAAGAAGATAAAAGAATAAGGCCTTATATAAAGATTTCTGGGGGGGGGGGGTGTTACCTTGGAGAAATCCGTAGTCTGCGGATCCAGGACCGTGATTTTTTTTTTACATGGCCGAAAAAAAGAATGAGACTCCAACTCCATTCTGTTGAAACAAAGATCGACTTCTCAGCCAGTTCTGGACCTAATTGGCTCTCATGCATTGGCGTACGCAAAAGAGGTAGCGGAGATTGTAGTGTTGTTTTGCAGGAAAAAACTTAAACCACCCCCCCCCCCGCCCTAGAGAAGGGAAAACAATCTGAAACCCCCCTCCCTCGAGAAAATTCTTCATACGTCTATGCTCTCATGTAATGCATAACATTCTGGTTTAGTCTAGTTGAAAAGTGTGTCTTAGAATGATTATGAATAAATTTGAGTTTCGAAAATTCGTTAATTTTAGTCATTTTGCTCAAATTTAGCTTAGTGAATATCCGCTTGACTTGCAGGCTATAATACAATTTCAAATACAATTGAATTTATAATCGGATAGAAAGAGAAGAAAATTACTCTGCATGTGGGCGAACACGTTTTGCATTCAGACTTTCATTTTATCCTCCTTCACGAATGTCTGAGAGGAAAAAAAATCCACAAACAAACGCCAAAAGAAAGAACGGTTCGACCTTGTCAAGAAGCAACAGCGCCGTTATATTATGTCGGAAAGCCGGCAAAAAAGCATTTAGCTACAATATCTGCCACACTATTGTTGTTGAAAATCTCTTCTTTTCTCTCGTGGACCACCTCTCCATTCATTATAATTCTCTATTTTTTTTTTTATCAGCACTATCTTGAAGAAGATGCGAAAATTATTCTCAAATTCTTTGCTCGAAAAATAGAAGGGGACTAAAAGAAAGAAAATCCATATATCGGTAAACTTCCCGCAAACAAGGTCACATGTCCACGTGACGTAATATAAGGAACAATTTGTCGCTTTCTCGTGATAACAATGAAGTCATTTTTTTTTTCTTCATTATTGTATACTTGCATAACATTACGGCTGCTTGAAGCAGTTTCGTCGGATCACCCGACTGTGGAAAAAGAATAAAAGCTGTTATTATTGAAATTAAATTTTTCGACCTCTGATATTACCGGTATCTCTGATATTATCCCCTGGCGCCACAAAGTGTGTGTGGGCTGCTTTTTCTCACTGCAGAATGTTTTTCTTTTGACCTCAGGGAGTTGAGCCCTGCTTCAAAGTTTTGAGTTTGAATTATGGTGAATATGAACTTTGGGGGCTTCCATCAGAGGGCAGCACTTCAAGTTGAACTTTGAGGAATTTTTTTTAAGATGGCTTCCAGGAGAAATTGCTTCCGAGAAAATTGATTTATTACATACAATAATGCGCAATACGTGATCTCTTACTTCATTTCTCTCAATTACAGGACGATTTTCTACACTCCCGATCAAAGATATATCACAGGGGTGGCCAACCTCTCACTGTTCGAGGGCCAACACGATGGGTCAGCTGCAGTGTCGCGGATCGCACCAGTAAAATGACACAGAAAACTCACGGATTTGTATCCGCCATGTGGTGAAAAAACATGAAATTTAGTCATTAAAATTTTACCCTGTTAAGCTAAACTTCTTCATAAACTGGTACATATCCATTGTTTTTATGGTTCCCAGCTGGTAAGTACAATGCATAAAAAATTACTGTTTTTTTTTGCAAATTAGTTCATTCAATTACATCCGTAGGTTGAATAGTACAGAAAGTGTCGGTCTGCTTCGACATGGAATGCCACCAACCAGCTACGCAGAAATTAGAGGTGATTGCTTCTCTGTTTCAGACGCAAAAAATCATCGTGTCTTTGTGTGGGACTCTCTTGTTTACCGGCACAATATCAACCCGACCATCCCAAACGACACATTTTGTTCTTGGGAATTATTAGTGTCTGCGTAGCCTATAGTCAGTTGTAATTTCGAGGTGTCATAGTGAGTTGACATCCAGTTCGAAAAAGTTTCATCACTGTGAGCAGAACAAATTTGTATTCAACTACGAATATGCATCTACTACGGTACAATCATTGCACTTCACTCGTAGTTAGAAAAACTGATGCTAGATGACAGCGCTAAACATAATAAGCATTACACAGTGACAAATTTCACGTTAGGTTCACAAAACACACATTCCAACATATATAGGCTGACTATATTTCCTCGAGAGATATAGGGGATATTGGGATTTTCCCAATACGGGAAAATACGGGATATCGCAAATTATAGCCAAAAACGTCGCCAGAACTGAACAAGTTGCCAAATATTGCTGAAATTATGGTGAAAAAACAATTTGGCGGGAAATGAAGCATTACTACAAATTGCAGTGGATTAAATTCTACGAGAAATAACGTTCACCAAGACAAATGTGGGAGATTAATTATTTACAGTTGTAATTTTATGGGCATCTTTTTTCTCAGCCACCTCGTTGGGCATTTTGCCTGTTGTGGCGTTGTATTTGTATTTGTATAATTATCATAACATAATTTATGAGTTGAAAAATAATTTCAATCTTTGACTTCAATAAAGAATAAAAACTCAAGTAGGCTTCGCGTAGAAAACGGGAAAAACCAGGACACCTTTGCCAAAAAGTCGATACGCCCAGAAAAATAGAAAATACCGAGACTGTCCCGGGAAATACGGGACGTATGGTCACCCTAAACATATACCAATTCATTAGAAATTCCGCAGAGGAATGTGGACGAGGTGCATGCATGGTTTAGTAGCAGTAGCTACAAATACAGAGGCCACAAACAAAGCAACTCGCCCGACGAGGTCTTGGAAAGAAATTGGGGGGGGGGGGGGGGAGTAAAAACTGCCAAAATGAACTTTGGAGCAATACGTGTGTACGAAAAGGCAGTGTGATGAGAACGTAGCCAATTACTACCGTCACTAGAAATAATGAATGCAAATGATTTGTTAATCAGGTCTGCTATGGAAAATGATGGCTTAAATAATAAGAGAATCATATTAATACACAGTAATTTTACCTAGTCACAGGCCAGCTGCTGACCACCCCCGATATAGAATAATGATGATATTCACTGATACGCCCCTTTCATTTATACATGTATTTTTCCTTGTTCCATTGCGCCGACGCATTAGTTAAAAATCAGTGTAGTTTAAAAATTTATAAAAATTGAAGGAATTGGCAAATTTGTGTGTGAATGCGGTTTGCGAAAAAAAGTTTATACTCACAAACGGGATATCGTTTCTTGGTACATGAAGAAAACGTTTAAATTTTTGTTGATAGAGGGGGCATGAAACAAGTCAGATAATTCGGAACCTGAAGTTCATCAATCTCTTCTGTGTCCGAAACGTTCGTAAAGTTTCAGCAGGTGATTCGTAGCTGAGGCAAAACAACTCCACTTATTTGCTTAATCCACCAATGCCAACATCACAATGAAATCCTTATGCCAGTAACAGGAACATGTAGGAATGAGCTTTTAATCGTACACCCTGCATTCAAAACAACTCCAATGATTTGCTTTCACGCAGCGTTCTCTAACGACGAAAATTTGAAGTAATTTTTTTCTGTACCGAATAAAGTCACTCTTCGCGAGAGTATTTTTTTGCAAATCACATTCAAAATACTAATTCCTTCAGTTTTTATGAATTTTAAACTATTTAAAAATTTATGGGACACCCCGAATTTTAAAAGCTAAAACAACGATAAAATTTTGTTTATTTCTAGAAATGTAGTCGGGGATCACGAGTTTTCCGGTGGTTTACGTGAAAAGTTTAGGGTCCAGCACCGGGTTTTCTCTAATAACCTTAATTTAAGTAAAAAGCCTTAAATTTAAGTAATGTATATCTGCACTGTTATAAAGAAAATATAGCATTTCATCATAACATTTCAAAGGGTTTTTCTCGTACTTCCCTTGCAGAGCAGACCATAAATGAGACTTCAACGCCGTTACTAGATCAGAGTACCCTTTGAACGCTAAACATCAACACAGCTCTTTTGTCAGACTCAGAACTAGAGACCAGAAAAGCCATAACTATTCTGGAAGGGCCAGAATAGTCTTTTAACGCAAAACCTGGCCAGACGATAGGAAAAAAACTTCAATGCCATTTCTCCGTCTTGAATAGAACAATACTTCAACGTTGTTCTTTGGTTAGACCAGAATATCACATTCACGCCATTCTTTTGTCAGGTCAGACATACAAAAAAAAAAAAGAAAAAGACTTGGTCATTAATCATTATCAAACCAGCATTACATTTCTATGTCGTTCCTTTGCTGTCCTAGAATTAGATGCCAACGTCTTTTGATGCATTCGGACCTTGGGCGCACAACTAAGATAGGGGGCAGGCAAATCTGGTGCCCAGGCGCTGGTCCAAAGGGACGTAAATTTCACCCTTTAACCTCTTCTTCAAGGGGGCAATAAAATTTATGGTTGTCCCGGCTGACCAAGCATCTGGTTGAGGCCCTGTTCAGATCAGAATGCTACTTCAACTCCGTTTATTGGCTAAACTAGAAGAAGACTGAAGCTGTTTCTGTGTCAGTCCAACCCGAAATACGTCATCGACTACGTTAAAAAGATCAGCGTTGAGATGCAAGACCAGAATTTGACGAACAGAAAAGACTCCACGAATAAGAAGTTAACGTAACGCCCTTCCCTAGCCAGACCAGAATACTAACATCAACACCGTTTTCTGACTATTTTACCGGACACCAACTCCAGTCATATATCGCCATATGGCAATTTCCAACTAGTGGAGTTGGGTGGGAAATGAAGGCGCCATCTACCGGTGGTCGCCCCAAGCTCGATGGGTAAAGATCTTATTCCGATCTTCTTTTGGCTGGATTCGAATCCTTCGGCAACCTTCATATTGGAAACAATCCGGAAATGGCGACCTTCACATTGGAAACAATCGAAACAATCTGTAAATGGCAACCTTCACATTGGAAACAATCCGGGAATGGCAACCTTCACATTGGAAACAATCCGGGAATGGCAACCTTCACATTGGAAACAATCCGGGAATGGCAACCTTCACATTGGAAACAATCCGGGAATGGCAACCTTCACATTGGAAACAATCCGGGAATGGCAACCTTCACATTGGAAACAATCCCCGGAAATGGCAACCTTCACATTGGAAGACGACTTACCACTACGCTATTCGGGTGCAAAAACTACCTCGCAGTCGGTAGGACCGTTTTCTAACTGGTATTGACCAGAATATGACATCGATGTTATTTACTGGCTATTGTTAACCAGAATATGGCATCAACACCGTTCCTTCGTAACACCAGAGTAAGATTTGAAGGCCTTTACCAGACAAAAATTGCATTTCAACGCCGTCCGCTGGCCCGATCAGAATTAGACGTAAGCGTCGTTTGTTGTATCAGAATATCATCATTGTCAGTCCCTGGGCAGTCCAGACCAGAATACGCCATCAACATAGCTCTTTTGACAGATCAGAACTAGAGACAGGAAAAGCCATAACGAGACCAAAATTATATATGACCAGAAAAGACTTCAATGCAATTACGAGACAAGAAAAAAAAAATTAACGCTGTTCTCTTTGGGACCAGAACAATACATACTTCATTGCCGTTACCTGTACAGACAAGTCCAAAATGATATAGAGTGATTATAATTAAAGTTCTCGTATTCCGAGTAGATTTTGCTCAAAGAACTGATTATCCAAATACAGTCAAATTTTTAGGATATCTTACTAAAAGCAATTTATGAAACAAAAAAATTAATTGAAGTTTCAACCACCAGGAGAAAAAGTGGAGCCTCTTTTTATTGAATTTTAATTTTTTTCCAAGGACTATTTAATGCGTCTACCAGAACGGGAGCTACATGGGTCTGAGTAATATTAGTATACTGACGCTGCGCTCAGACCAATGTAGAATCTGTCTGTATACTGACACTACTCTGACCTACGTAGCGCTCGTTCTGGAGGACGTGCTCAATTGAAACTTGGTATATACGTTAAATGGTCCATGGGGAAAAAGGTAAATTCAATAAAAAACTCCACTTTCGCACCTGGTGGTCGAAAATTGAACTTTTTTTTTTTTTTTTCAAATTTCATAAATCCCTCTTCCATGGGGGTCTCATTAAGATATCCTAAAAATTAGGCTGTATTCGGATAAGCAGTTTCAGCGTACGGGAACTTTAATTGTAATGACCCTGTACTTCTGCCGTTTTCTAGATAGTCCAGTCCAGAGTTAGATTTCAATGCCGTTACTTGATTAAAAAGTTACAGTATATGAAAAACATCAGATTTCCATCCAACCGATAGTGTTTTCTCTATATTACTCATAATTATAATCATCTTCATTTGAGAGACTGTGAACAGAGAGATTTACGACCGTTTAAGCTAATTTTTTTCTCCGAATATTTCTCATACAGGAAATGTATTTTTTTCTTCATGATGTCATATACATTTCAAATTAAGTCAGTTCCGGTATTTCCAACATTGTAATAATACTGCCAGAAGACATTAGTACGATTCCAAGAAAAAAAAATATCCCGCAAAGTAACGAATAGTTTCTTGAGAAACCAGCACATTCATACGTTCAATAAAAAAAAGCACCGAATCCACAAAAGATGTATCATCAACTTACTCATTCCCACATACTATATGAGTCACTTCTTCATTCATTTTAGTTTAATGAATGACTACAATAGAAATTATGAGAACAAAAAATATCTCGTAAGAGAATTTGTAAATTTTTTCCACAAAATGTCCACGAAAACAGGATGTACGAGTTTACACAATGACAAAAAAAGAGTATTACATTTCATGCCAAACCGCTTATTTACAAAAAACGCAAGAGCAATTTGTGATAATAACCACTAACAATATTGATACAGTATTTGTTTTCCATTCTCTCACAGGTGATGATGTCAGCATTAACTATTTATCCGTGCTTTTATGGATCCTTTTATTCCGGTCATCGCGTCCTACTTCATTGGGTCGTAGAAAATGATATGTTATTTTATTTTTTAAAAATTTAATGGAAAATACCGTTCAACGAATGGAAATGTTACCGTTTAAAGTATGAAATCAATTATTTTGTATAATAAATTAGTTATATTTCATGAAATAATTGATTTCGAATCAAAGCGGGAAATTCGCTTGTATTCTATAATTTAACTAGTTATTGCATATGGAATAACGAACTACGATCCGTAAAGTATAAAATGAAACACATTTACATTTAAGCCAGGTTTTCCTAGCAGCAGGTTTCTAGTGTGTGCAGCGTGAAAACACTGATTGGTTAAAAATCTGGATTTCAGGTTTTTTGACCAATCAGCGTTTTCACGCTGTACACGACGCAGAAATTCTACTCCTAGGGAAACCCGGCATTAGCTTTCGGTAGGAGGGTGGAAGGTAAATGTGTTTCCTTTTTCGCTGGAAAAATTCGCCGGCAACAGTTCGATAAGAGTGAATAAAAGTGCAAATGAATTATCAAGTGAACGAGTGAGTCAATGAATGAGCGATTGAGTCTGTAGATCACACTCATTTACTCCTTAGGTCACTCGCTTTCTCTCTAGGTCGCTCAATTTGTCATTTACTCACTAGGACACTCATTCACCTGGTTTGCTCACTCTTTCACTCACTCACTAAATAGGTGGCTAACTCTAACTCGCTTACTCACTAACTAGGTCGCTCACTCTGTTACTTACTCCCTGACTAGGTCGCTCACTCTGTTACTTACTCCCTGACTAGGTCGCTCACTCTATCACAGACTTACCAGTTTACTCATCCTATCACGAACTCACCGTTATTCTTATTTGCTCATTCCCATATTCACTTGCTTCCTAATTTACTCATTCTCTCACTCTTGCTCATTCAATCATTTCTGTGCTCACTGGCTCACCAATTTGCTAATACCCTTATTCTTATGCTGAATTGCTCACTAACTTGCTAATTCATTCTTCTGTGCTCACTTGCTCACCGATTTGAGTCATCAAGTGACCGAGCAAGTGAGCACAGGAGTGAGTGAATGAGCAAATCAATGAGGAAGTGACCATAGGGAAGATCAAGTGAGCATGAGAGTGAGCGCACGAGCAAATGAACACAGAAGTAGTGAATGAGCAAGTTAGTAAGCTAGTGAGCGTAGGAGTGAGTAAAGGACCAAATAAGTGAGCATATGAATGAGTGAATGAGAAATCAGTGAGGTAGTGAGTATAGGAGTTGCGATTGTCCAAATAAGTGGGCAACTGAGCGCAGAAGTAGTAAATGAGCAAATTAGTGTAAAAGTGAGTATAGGAATGAGCGAATGAGCAAATCGGTGAGAAAGTTAGTGAACAAATGAACATAGAAGTAAACTAGTGAGCATAGGAATGAGTAAACGAACGAATCAATTAGCAAGTGAGCACAGAAGTGAATGAATGAGCAAGTAAATTAGCATAACAGTGAGCACGGAAGAGGTGAATGAGCAAATGAGCATAACAGTGAGCACGGAAAAGGTGAATGAGCAAATGAGCATAACAGTGAGCACGGAAGAGGTGAATGAGCAAGTTAGTGAGTAAGTGATCATGGGGGTGCCTATTGAGGAAATAAGTGAGCACACAAGTAGCGAAAGAGCAAGTTAGTGAGAAAGTCAGCATAGGAATGAGTGAATAAGCAAATCAGTTAGCAAGTGATCATAGGAGTGAGCGAATGAACAAATCAGTTAGTAAATTAGTGATCACTGACTTGCTCATGATCTCACTCACTAGCTATAGTCGTTGAATTGCTCGTTGGTAAATTCGTGACCGACGACCGACTCGAGCAGACTAGAGTAGACGACACAGATTCGTGCTCTCTGCTCTAGCAGGTGTTGGAATAGCTCACACCATAACGGGTCGGATGCATCAGCTTTATGCGAATGGGCGAGGACGTGTCTAAAAGGGTCGTCTTAACGCATGGGCTCACCCAGGCCCCATCATGCTTTTAAAACGGCATTGTACTGTCTGAGTGTCTGGTGCTATATAAGAGAAAGGCTTGAACATAACACACTTTTATATGATGTCAAAATGAAGAAACTGAACGAAATAATCAAATGACACAAAATAATCGAAATACTACAGTACCAAGTTGTGGAAAATCCTTATCATCCAAGCCCTCTCAGCCAGTAACTTAAATTACAGCTCACGATATCGCGTATATTCCGAATTTTCGCGACATTAAAATGGAATTTTTATATTATTTGCATTATATATCTGACTTTATACAACCAAATTATGAAAAAAAATTGAGAAATATTTCCTTCGCATGCTCAATTAAAAATTATTTACTTACACTCATATCTCATGAATAAGCAATTGCCACATTCTGAATTTCAACACAGGACGTCCTATGTATAGTGTCAATTTGTCTGTAAATTTCATAACAGTTGGTTGAAAAATCCGCATGTTATAGGCGCAAAACATGCGATGAAAATTGGAATTTTTATACAAAATATTTATGTCTTCGTGAAACACGTGCTATTCTCCCGATAACACACAAGTTTGCACACAAAGTTAGTACAATATTTTGTGAAGGTTACAAATGATTTTTGAAGTTTTTTATCATGCATGATTGATCAAAAACCTTTTCTTATTTAATTTTTTGTCGGTCCCGTAAATGCACTCGGGACCCGTAATTTCCACTGGGAATTGTGAGTACAAGCACCGGGTTAACGTGACCGAAATTTCTGAACGATTTGCCTTGTATTATTCTAGAAAATGCCAAAAACTTCAAAAAAGGACACAGACTTTTGGAAATTCAGTGTAGATATAACATGTTAAATAACCGAAATTCGAAGTACCTTAAAAATTGTCTGCGCGTATTTCATGGGACCCACACTTTTGGGTCGACTTCTCATCAATTCACATATTGAACACGAAATAGACGTATTTACGTAGAACACTTGCGGGCGTTTTTGAACACAGCCTAAGAGCAACCTTTTTAATTTTGCAGCCGTTCAGGTCAGGTACCTAATTCTGAAAACGCATTCACTTCAAAATAATAATACAGAACAATTTTAAATATTCATAAAAAGAGTTACAGACAATAGCGTTGCAAGGACGATGTTCGATAAACTACAATTGCTTTGAGGTTACGCGGTGTAAATAAAGAACAGTAAGAAATAGAAGAAGAGGAAACATTGTGAAGCTACATCAGTCTGCTTTGAATAAACATGACCTTCTACATGTCACGTGCACAGCGAAGCGCATCTTGCAAATGATGGGCAATGAAAATTATCTCGCGCCAGGTAGTGAAGTATCGAACAAACCTCTGCAACTAAAGCATCGCATGTAGCACATAAAAAAGCTAATTTAGTTTTAAAAAATGGAATCGTCTCTGTTTAAACGAATATTAACGGTTCCAACACATAATATTCGATTAAGCGAAGTATTCGGTTATGAGAGGAACAATTCACAGCCGTCGTTAAGGGTGTGCAACAGGTGCAGCCTCCCCTCTTAGTAAATTATTGGAGGCTTTCACCATCTTAAGTTATTTCTTTCATTAATTCTGAATTTTCATCAATTGAAGAATCGTTAGTTTCACAAACTCATAATTTCCATGAATTATGGAATTATTTCTTTCACCATTGAGATATTATGAGAAAAATTTTGTCATTTGGTATTAATCTGAATAACAGTGTTTCCGATATATGCAATACACAAATATTCATGAGACTGAACACGGCACACGCAACCAGGTATATATACAGGATGGTAACTATCGACCGCCCAATAATTACACACGTGATTCCTTGCAAAAAACTGATATGGAAAAGTGTTTTCAGTTTTTTGATTGATACCCATAATTAATGAGTTATAACGCTTTAAAAATTAATGGCGTCACTTCAAAATCCAGCCAAATTCATCGAACGTACACCAAACGATTAACTTGACGTCTTTTAAACTGAACAATGATATAACCCATAATTTCCCAACATTTTTTGTCCCATCGCCCTCTTCTTCAGAAATTTTTTTCTCCCATCGACCCACAACGCAATCTAATTCATAGGATCCTATGTTACACCCATAGTTTCTACCGCCCCCCTGGAACTTTCCATCGCCCACGTTGGAAATCACTGATATAACCCTAAGAAATCGAGAAGTAAACCAGTTTCTTTTCCCTCTTTTGTTGTATGTATATGCGTGCAATTTTCAAAATTTTAAGCGATTGCTAATTATGATTTTCTAAGATTGCAGGGTTTTTGAGTTCCATGTAAGATAATAAAAAAAGATACTGCCGCCCCCAAAATTCTGAAATTTTGCTCAAATGTGTTACTTGCCATGTGTTAGTAAAATATTTTTTACTAACTAAATATATTTAGAATAGAATCCAGAAGCGAACCCTCTGGATTTATAAAAAAAAGTTAACCCAAGTATTTTTTAAAATAAATATTGAATTCTCTCTGAGATATTTTTGAAATTTATACACTTTTTCCAAATTTAAAATTCATAAAATTCTAAAGGATGATCAGTTTGTGAAAATCGCGTTCAAAGCGTTTTTTCTTGTTCACGTTTACACTTTTTAATTTTATTTAGGAAAAAAACAAAACAAATTAACTAAGATCGACACAATAATTTTTTGTATTTCATTTTCACAGTGGAATGAAATATTTTTTAAAGTCATGCTTGAAAAATCGACTTCAGGGGTCGACATCCTTTAAATGAATAAAGTATCGCCAACAATTTTGAGATGAGGTTTCTTTCCAGTTCCAATTCAGAAGTTTTGGACGATTTACTTGTTGCTTCACAGCTTTTGATAGTAATTCTGTAACACAATTAACTGAGTAACACAACCAGCATAATGAATGAAATCGATCACAGTTACAAATTGTCACGATGAAGACTAACAGTTAGTTTAAAATTCTTACGGCATCTTATTTATGTTATGAATGTGCGTATGAAACAGTAGGCCCCTATTCAAAACCTTTGGAACAACAGACAGTAAAGACTTTCATTTCGAAAATTGAGAACTGCGGGGGAGGGGGGGAGTAAGCATGATTTTTCGGAAAAGAAATACATACTATAAGAGCAAAGGAGCAGCAGAATTAATAGTGCCTAGGACGGCGACATCTTGAAGTCCGTCTCTGTTCAGAGGGGGCTCGAGCAACTGCCCCCTTATAAATACAGTGCGCCTTTACTGATACCTTCGTTGAAATTTTTAACACGTGACTGTTTCGATGAAATTTTAAAATAATAAATATCGCCGTTCCATTGATCAACATGTAATCTGAATAAAACGACAGCGTATAAAAACGACCGCGTAGTAAACACAACGCACTGTATGTACCTTCCCTCAAAAAAATTTGACTTGATAGTAAAAGACAACACATTTACCACGTTTTGGCAAAAAAGTATTGATTTGGTTAAAAAAATTTTTCAAGTAGATCTCATTTGGCTAACACTATAAATCTGGTGATAAATTTGCCAACATAGTGGATGATACTAACACGTAAGCTATACGTAACAAGAGATTATACTATCACACTACATTTAAAGAAAAAGAGCCAATCGTGAAAGGAGGCCGAACTTGGCTTCTAATGGGATTGAATATTTCAGTTCATTTTGAAAAAAGTGGCAACCCGCTGCTGGCGAGAAATCTACTTTCGTTGGGTGTTTAGCTCGTAACTTACCGTTAGAAAAATAACCAGTCACAAAAAAATTCAAAGCATCATAACTCATTAAATAGTCGTCGGATCCTAAAACGGAAAACACTTTTCCATATTAGTTTTTCACAAGGAATCACGTTGTAATTATTGGGCGGTCGATAGTTACCACCCTGTATTCACAATACCAATCTGCACGTCAAAGTGCATCCAATAAACAACACGAATCAGGTTAGCATGGAAATCATTTCTTCCGGTTATGTGAATTTACCGGGAGTCGGTCTCGCAGAGGATATCGCTTTTACTTTTAAATGTTTTACAGCGATTGTGAATCTTTGGAAACTATAATGATTATAGTTTCCAAAGATTCATTATAAATGGATTATAGTATAATCCATAGGTGCACAACCTCCCGCCGAATCCGGCCCGCGAACGGTGGAATGGAAAAAATGTAATTGCCAAAGGCAACCAGTTCCCAACTATAGCCAAAAAATTATCAAAAGAAAGTAAAGTTGTAAATTACAGCCAAGAAAATTGTCAAAGGCAAGTAAAGTTGCTGAATGGTTAAAATTGCTGAAAAAATGTAATGGTGGGGGAAATAGAAGGCAGCAAGTCACAATGTGTGGGTAAAGATGTAAATAATTGAAAATTTTTATTACACGTATTATGTTTCACAAATATGTGAGACAAATATATTATACTGACTATATAATGATTATAATGACTAATTATTATAGAATAATTATCACAATATAATTTGCCACAAAAATCTTGATTCTTTTAGACTTGTTGAAATTAAGAGGAAAAAATTCTAAGACACCAAAAATTATGGGAATGTCCTGTGAAATATGGGTCATATGCATACCAGTTTTAACCATGGGCTCACCTGGACACCTCAAGTACAGAGGAGCCTCATAAAAATGCAGGATAAAATTTTTGAAAGTAAACATGTATCACCAGGTGGGGGCGAGACAGTCCTGGTCATAAATACGTTTCTGGCCCTGCGGATTGAAAAGGTGGTGCACCTCTGGTATAATCCATTCATAAAAAAAATGTGATCATGAATAAAATAAGTCATTCTAACTGGAGAAACTTAAACTGTGTTTATTCTGCTTAATAATAATGGGATGACTGTATATAAGAATAGAATACAATATTTTATAAGGAGACAAATGTAACGATACAGATCATCTCATCAATAAAAACATATTTGAGAAGTACAATAAAATGGCTATAATACTGAATAAGATGATATGCATTATAAAACAGCATATAACACTTATTTGACCACATGTCAGCAGTAGTACTCTTAATATAATGCATATATGTACAAATATATAATTATCACAACCCTTAAAAATCTCGAATTTGTAACTGTTGTCTGTTTTATTCCCAATAAGAAACATTTACAAAATTTTCTTGTAAAAAATTTAAAAACTAATGAAATGTATATTGTATTTACAATAAAAATTTAAATGCATAGGGTATACATATATTTGAAAACAAAAGCACAGTTTTTCCTCACTTAGTCTCAGGGACCTGTTACTAAGCGTTTCTGAAGATAGATTGCATGAAAGAGGCAAATAGTCCTAGCTAATTTTTATATAATTCTGATAAGGATTAACTAAAGATGATTTCACAGAACACAGGTTTCAACAATGTTTCTGTTCCAACAGAACCCTTTCACGGTAATCATGAGACATCTCGCAATAGCAAGATATCTCGCCTACTTGAAACCCTCTTCTCATTTCGGCAATGACGAGCCCAGATACTTTGCAACAATGCTTCTACTAAGAACTTGCTTTACCCCCCCCCCCAACTTGTCAGTTCAATTGCCAGGGACGGAGTCAGATTTGTTAAAATTTTGATAACAGGAGACAGACGCGAAATATATTCCTCCACCCACTTTTCTATGGGTGTAGATTAAATAAGATAAATGAAAAAAAAGTAAACTATACTAAGTCTTTCTATATTATTTGTAGTATAGGAAGGAAAATATAGAGTATTACTCTTCCTTGTATATGTTTGTTATTTTCAGAGGTTTGGGGGAGGGGAGCACTATCACATGCACTAAATCAGAGAAAAAGTCATCTTCTTGACAAAACATGTACCATATTATACAGGGGTTGGTTATTTCCCGTGCTGAGCCAGTTTTCATACAGATCAGTGATATTTATAAAACACCAGAAATAGGTAGAGACATTTCCAGTATACAGACAAACCTGTACATAACGGTAATCTATGGCTCAAGAAAAAATGCTGTAGGGAAGTTATCATTACATCGAAAGGTAGCATTATCATTAACTTTTATAAGCTTAAACTTAACTGTGTTTAAAATTTAAAATACGCATAAACTTAAATATGCTGTTACTTTTGTATTACGACCTTATGTTTTTCAGTGCAATTCTTAAATATTTTTGCGGCTTATTCATCACTTGATTAAATAATGCACAGAAAGACTGCGTATAGTTTACTATTTTCTTCATTTAGCTCATTTAATCTACGAAAATAAATATGCTTAGCAATAAACCAACATTAATGGTAGCTAAAAAAATCGCATGTGAAATTTGAGCCAACTCCAACGGAGTATGTAAAACACAGAGAACAGACAAGCTACAAATTGACCAATTCATAAAGTTAAAAAATTTAAGAATTTCGCATAATCTGTGACTAAACTTTCCCGGCGTACGGGAGAATATGGTACTTATAATTTTTTACCTCCAGGATGATGGGTCATATTTTTGAACGTTTTGTGTGATTTGAAGTTTCCTCTGAGAGCAAAGATTAAGGAATTAGTCATTGCACAATGTTAAGAGTAGAAAACCTGTATATATAGGCCTATATATGAAAGAAAATTTATGACACTCTCCACAATCAAAAAGACTTTTCTCCATAACAGTAATACAAATTTTGTGCGTTTTCTTATAAAACTATCCAAAAACAATATTCAAAAAATATCAGTTTCTTTTATTCCAAACCATCTTCAACGGTTGCATACAAATGTCAAGATATCAGATAACGGTCTGAAAAATTCATGCAATTTACTTATGCTTCAATCCCAGAACAAACAGTCGCCAACCAGTGTTCAGTGCAGAAATTTAGGTCATTTGCAATTTTTATACAGTTGACATTTGTTATAATGACCCTTCTGTTAAAGCGATCATTCCATTATAACAACTGAGTCCCAAATGTCTTCAGTATAACGACTGTCCTACATTTTATCCTTTTGATATAACAACCACCCAATATAACATCTGCTTTTGATGGACAATGGGAGCCATAATAACGAATGTCCACTGTACAGATTTTCATGCTACTATTTCATTATAGCTCAATTTCTCTTCCTGCCATCAGCTTCTGTGCGATTTTGTGGGTATCATATCTGGAAAGCTGAATGAATGTCAGAACTCTGCTGCGAGACTTATCCTGTTGCTGAGATATCTTCCAGCAAAGCTTCATGGCCGAGTCTGGTGCATGTGTATACCTAAGGCTGAACACATAGTGAGACGGGGAGCAAAGCAACGATGGAAGAAGAGATCTGAACAGCGAAATCAAACACTGATTCCAATGTGCCTGCGTATAGTGGGATGCACTGCAGCAGAGCGGGAACTCTGCGAGCAGCGCATTCAAGATATTTGTTTTCGCCGCTCTGCTTGCTTGTGTGTAGCTTCAAGATGGCAGTCGAAGGGCTTGTTTTCACTGTTAAAAAGTGATAGTGATGTAAAAAATGTCACCACCATTGATTTTAAGTTCTCGACGTACTTCAAAATGGTGCGGATGATCAAATGAAAACAGCAAGTACCGAATATAATTTTCATATATTTCCCGTCAAACTTTTTTCGTGTGGACGTGCTTAACCAAACTGAAAATGATTTATATTTTGAGTTTAAGCTAATTTATCATGCACCGTGTGAGGGTAAATGTATTTGAGTAGTCTGAATTAAAAATCATGTATGTTTCTGTGGAAAAATTAGCAAGTTTTATTTGTTCGTTTATTTTCTGTGTATCGTCAATATTTCCATACTGGAAACGTACCAAATGTTTTTTATGCTGGATTTTTGGGTGTCTATAATTATGTTTCTTGTGTAAAAAAAAAAAAAAAATGAAACAATGAAACCAACAAATATTTCTACAAATAAAGCTATTCGGGGGGGGGGGGGATTTTCCACTTCTACCCTCCCACCTATGCTAATAATACAAATTTAAACGGTGGGGGGCTTTAATAAACTTGATATTTTTCTCAATTTTTTACTCATAAATTTAGTAGAAAATATTATTGATCTTTCGAGAAGTGATCACACTCAAGTGCCGTGGGAAAAGATGTAGGGAGGAAAGTGACCAAAATATGAGGAATATTTTCACAGTTATATTTAAAAATAGTGATATTCACACAACACTATTACTTGTAAACTGTTGTCTGAGCAATGGTTTTTATAATTATGAAATTTTTAACCATTCTTTAACTTAAAAAACCACGCTGATTGTGAGTTTCTATTCGATACTCTCTACTATATCAAATGCCCCCACTATGTTCCTTGCTCACAGCTATATTCTCATCTCGCTTCTCTTCTCTCTCATTTGTCGCTTTGTTCGCCACTTCCACTATGTTCTTAGCCTAACAGTATGAGTGCATATATAGTGTTGCGTCTGATTTTCCAGTGCTACCATATATATTTCAAAAGGCGAGGTGTAGTGATTCAAATATTTGTACTGTTGTAGGCCTGTTACTTTCTGTGAAGAAAATTTTTAAAGGCGAGGATCAGCTCACATTCATGCCTTGAAGTTGGGGAGAAACCATAGAAAACAAACTTTTTTTTTTGTTTTTTGCAGTCTCTAACTTGGATATGCAAGCTACTTCACCAAACACCAACTCTGGCTATATTGCAATTTACTACCATTAATGAGATGGGTTGGAAATGAAGGCACTGTCGTTAGGGAAAATATCTTATCTATATACTCCCTTGGGTCTGAACCCGAGACCGCGACAGCAACCATCACAGTGGTAGACGAGCATCTTGCCACCACGTCACTCGGGCAAATGATATGCAAGCTGGTCTTCCTATCAAAAAAACTACACCAAAGTGGGCAATAGACCAATAAAATTTACAATTAAAGAGAAAAATAATCATTTAATGCTAGTTTCTCACTTTCAATTCAAAAGAAAGATTGTTTAACAAGTGGTTCGCAGAATTAAAAATTGTGAGTTTAGTGGCCGAAAAGGTTGGCAACTGTTGCTCCTTAAACCATAACACAATAAAACTTTCATCTACCTTACCCAATATATATCACAGATTGATTAAACATTCCATTCATAAAAAAAAGGATGTATTTGGTATAATATGCTCTTGAAAACTCCTTTGATCCATTTGGTTCGGAATGATTGTCCTAAAATTTCATTTATACAAATATATAATGGCATACAACCTCAACTTCATTTGATAGAGAAACATTCGATATAAAAACTGCTATAAAATATCTAGTATACACAAACTTTTTATATTTACATTTTCCGAAATTTCTTTCAAAAACTTTTTTCCCCAAAGACCTTGAGAAAAGTCTAATTAGAATAACAATAAAGACTTTGTGCACATAATTTTTGGAAGCCTTGTGTAATAATGATATTTTGACATTTTTTTTGTTTGAATACGGGCATTCTCAAACGTACAAAGCAGAGGTGTATAACCTTCTTAGTTTGCAAGGGTCAAACATGTGCTAATTTTGTCACTCGAAGGCCAGAAACTTGTATATATATCGAGTGACCATGTAATCTGTATTTTATGGGGTAGTCCCATGATTTTGGTCAACCAAACTTTCTCATAAAATGTCCTGTTATTTTTTTTAAATTTCATTTTCAACAAACTTTACTTTAATTTTTGGAATCAAGAATTGAGATTATTCTCATGACCTATGAGTTAATGCCTTTGGCAATATTTTTGGCTGTATTTGGCAACTTGACTAACTTTTCAACATTTTTTTGGCTGTAATTAGAAACATTACTTGCATTTGACAATTTTTTTTGACTGGCATTTGACAATTTTTTTTGACTGGCATTTGACAATTTTTTTTGGCTGTGCTTTTTTTTCTTTGACAATTTTTTGACTATAATTAGCAATTTTAATTACACCTAACAATTTTGTTGGCTACAATTATCAGCTTTACTTACATTTGACAATTATTTTGGCTATAGTTAGCAAAATTTACTTGCATTTGATAATAACTTTGCAATAATTTGCAGTATCCCACATGGATTCTAATTTCCTGTATTTGTATGAATTAAATATAGTCAGCCTAGGCTTTTTATTGTGTTGTGCGTCCAATGAACTCTTAGCGCGCCACATCTAGGCCGAAGGTTGTGCACCCCTGATTTAAAGTCATGAACAAAAAATCATGGCAGCCTTGGCATATCTTACATTGCTCTTAAACAGCAGCATCAGAGTAGGAGATGCTACAGCATCCACAATATTTTGCAATGAATGGTTGAGCACCCTCTAAAAGACAGTTCTTCTGCATAAAGCTCAACACACAAGCCACAAGCACCCATACATCTAAACTATTTCTGATGTCCTGACTTTGGTAATGTTTAACAGAACATGTTCATGGGTTATAAATGTATTACAATGAACTTGACATTCATATTCCTCTATCACCAGCTCAATAGATTCATAAATGACACATCTGTGATATCCTATTTTAAAATGTGAAATATATCAAGTGAAACTTCCCAAATCATAATTGTAAACTGATTAGTTAATAGAAGATGATAAAAATCAGAAACAGTCTTATATTCAAACAGAAAACCTTCCACATATCACACATTTCACTCTTAAAAGCAGTAAATATGTCGACAAATGTCAAATCCCTCGATTAAAAAAAAACACTTGTGTATACACCTATACTAACTAGATCGAATGTGTCTTCGGATGGAAGAGTAAAATGGATCATTACAAAATCTCTTATAAAGTTCATGAAACGTTGGTCTTTTTTCAGGATCGTAATCCCAGCACTGTAACATCATGCTGTGGATTTTCTCGGGACAGTGTTGAGGCTTCGGAAGTCTTTGGTTTCTTTCCAACAACTGCAAAACCTTCAAATAAACAAACAGATATATGAAATTATGAAGACTTTTAATTTGTATCATAAAATTGAAGTCATAATTGCCAATTCTGAAAAGAAAATCTGGTGTTTCAAAATATTTTATATTTTATCAACAAACTATTGATTTTTATCAGTTTCTTTGAAAATTAGTTAATTCTCATCATGTTGCAAAATTATAAAACATCTACAACATATTATATTATAAGAAATCTATGCATTAAAACAATGCAATGGTACCCTGTTAACTCTTTTTATCCCATAAACAGAAGTGTAACCATTAGATGAGCTGCGTCATATTATGTTTATGATTAACACTAGAAAGATGGGTTGAGGGACTAGATAAGAGACGGCAGGGGAGCGTGTGATGCTCCCATAGCTGTTTCTGGCAGTTTTTGAAAAAAAAATATTTTAAAGTTTGTATAATATTTTTAGGCAGAATAGATTTATAACAAATAATTAAAGGTGAAATCACTGATTTATTTATCTATTTTTATTAGCAGAAAGAGAATGCAAGCTCATGCAGACCCCATCCATCTGTCTAGTGTTAATATATAAATGCATCTACAGTGAACCTCTCTTACTCTCACTCTTCTTGAATTCAATAGTTAAATAAACCAAACTCATGGAAACCCGTTCCACAATTGAATTGGCAAATATGATCTTAGTTTACTATAATATGTATGTACAGTATTTGTAGTGCACAAATACCTTAACTTATGCTACCCAGATGTATGAAAATTCATTTACACTATTTCTTATTAATAATGCATATTCTTCACCACATGATTATTGCAGAGATGATAGAAATTATTTAGTGATTATCAAGTAAGAATTGATTAGTCAACAACATTACCATGTGAAACGAAACTAGACCTTTGAGAGAATTCATCAGTGGTTCTCAATGTTTTGCTACCCGGGACTCCCCCTGTCGTAGTCATCATTTATCTGCGACATCCCAGTATAATCCAGAAAAGAACCAAATCAAAGCATTAAAGACACTCACTTTATCCTGCACATACCCATGGATATAGTGAAATGCATATGCAAGAAATTTGGCACTGCTTTCCCTTGGTAACCATCTCCCTTGATAAACTGGATTTTTTGTAAATCTGCTGGATATCTGTCCGAGTCAGGCCAAATAAGATAACTTCTAAATGAAAATATATTTCTCATAACTTTATTCTTACCTGAGATCCAGACATTTCACCATAAGGAGGTTCGCCAAATGTAAATATTTCCCATAATGTGACACCATAGCTCCACATATCACTCGCATTGGAAAATGTTCCATAGTTTATGGATTCTGGAGCATACCTTGAGAAGGAAAAACATTTGAGCTTTTTTTTTTCTTCAATTAATAATTGTTCAGTCTTATTGCTGTTTGTATAATGGCAAATACTGCAAATAGTTCAGCAAAATGAATATTATGAAAATAAGTATTCTATTGGGGTATGGAGTGTTCAATTGAGTGAACAAAATATGCACACAATGAAAGAACCATATTTTATATATGTGTAGATATATAAATGAAATATTCATAGATAATGCTTTTTATTATTGGTGCAATTATGCAGTAATATAGGCGAACTTGGCTAAGTAAAACTTAGTTAATTCTGATTTTAGGATATTTCAAATTTTAGGAATTTCCCTTGAGCATATTTCCCCAACCTTTTTGTCCCATTACCCCCCCCACCCTTCTTCTCCAAAAACTTTTTTGCCCCATTGCCCACAATGCAGTCCAACCCATAGGATCCTATGTTATACCTATAGTTCTACCCCCTGGAATATTCCATCGCCCCCGGGGCATTAATGCCCATGTTGGGAATCACTGCCCTCGAATTTGTCCCTTCAATCCAATGTTAAAATTACCTGTTTAGTTCAATCTTTTTTTCTCATGTTTTGGGTAATTCAAAGTTCAATTCAGATATGGCATTTGCAAAATGTCTGTTTTCTCAGAATTTCTGGGTAAATTTTTGTCAACCCTTTCTTTATTCTGTGGTTAAATGATCTTTTCCAAAATACAACATGTAGCTATGATTAAAAAAAAAATCATGATGAACAAAATACTTTTTTGTAGTGGCTCTAAGTCAGGGGTGTTCAACCTTCTGGACATTGCAAGCCAAATTAGAATATTCCATGAAGCCTGAGGGGCCAAGTGATATTGTGGTATCTAGATTCACCTGGAGGTATCGGCATCTAATGGGCAGGGCCAATGGGACCCAGTACGCTAAGAAAAACTGGGGCCCTATAACACTGGAGAATTTCATTTATTCTGAGTTTTTAATTATACTTTATTTAATAAATTATTAAATATGAATTTTCCAGGGTCTATATAATTGCCGGGTCACATTTCATATGAATTTTCCTTATTCCTCAGCGGCCACTGCAAAAAAGCTTTGAAGGTCACATATGGCCAATGGGCCATATGTTGAAGACCCCTGCTTTAAGTAAGAAGCAATGATTTCTTCAGTTCTGCATACTAGCTTTTGTCTTTAAATGGTTAGCCTGAGTTTTACTGGCTCTTGGATGACTTCATTAACACATAAATTAAATTTGCAGATTTTCTTCATTTTTAAAAAAAATCTATTTATCGTTTTTTTGTACGTGACTCTATTGGAAAAACATTTAAGTTATAGGAACTCTAAGTATGCGATGTTAGAAGCCTTCACACTTTGTTCTAAATGCATCTAATTTTAAAAGTATTAGTTTCTTTGGGCCAAGATGACTTAAATGTGAGGTGGCATATAATTTATATGAAGGGAAAAAACACACCACTTCAATGGCCATTTCCCACCAGAGCTAGCTCTGTAATATTCACTTCCTGCTCCTAATGCTCTTGAAAGACCAAAATCAGTGATTTTTGCCTGCAAAATCAAATTAAAAATAAGTTTAATAAAACATTCAAAATATGCATGCACATAGGTATATGTTTGTATAACAAGATATGTCAGATTTTGTATTGAAAACATTGTCAATTGAACGTTTTAGGTGTGAATACAGCAAAACCTCTCAAAAAGACTTACTTTTGCAGAGTATGAAAAAAAATATGATTTTTTATTTAAATCAGAATTTTTTTAAATTTAAATTAAATGACTGGTTATTAATTAAAAAATATTGCTAATAATTAAGAATGAATATTTTTTCACCTAATCTCTAAAATGTAATTCAGTGATCAATAAGCTAACAAACGAACTACAAGCTAGAAATATGAGCACCAAAAATTTGTGTATATGTAACTTGAAAGGTTCTTGAGCCTGGAATCAACTTCATGGATTAACATTTTCCTTGTAGTGAAAAGTGTTTTTATTCATGAGCCCCTTCCCCCTCCCAAGTAAATGCCTGGTGGCGACTCAGGCATTTACTTGGAGGCCTTACCTGCACTATCACATATGGTGCAGGGTTTCACGATTCAGTAGATGTGCAAGGGTCATTTAAACATCACCCTAATTGAAAAACATACTCTATTGATAAGATTGTTTCTTGCACAATAGGTGGATATTATGATGTGTTTTATATTTGCATGATGTTGGCTTAATAATTAACACACTTTTATTCTTTCACAGATTTAATAAGGTTTTAAAAAATAAGATAAGGTTTATATTATTAAATAAGGTTTTAATAAGATTAAAACAAAAGAGAGAAATATCTAGACTTTCTTCACTTTATGCATTAAAATTTCAAGTCCAGCGAAATTTATGGTGGTACAATATATGTAATTATTATTTTAAATCAGCAATTCGAGGCTTTATACAAAAACTAATTTTATTGGGGATTTTTGTTGATCATCACCATCAGGGGGAACCCTAATGCCCAATTGTAATGCTTTGCAAATAATTAGTGCAGTTATATATCTAAGTTTAGCTCTCTATGTAATATTTAGCATTTCTTTCCCATGCACAAAATAGAACAGCTATCTTTCTGCAATGTATATAGGGATTAGAGCAGTTCAAGTCCATATTTACCAAATTTTCTATATTTCTTTTAATCAAGAATTTTACAACATTTCAATAACATGCATATCATACTAGGTTACTTTTACATCAATATCATTGAATTATGCAAAGAAAAGACAAAATTAAAATTTAGTGATTTAAAACAATGATTTTTTTACAAAAAATCAAGTGTATTACATCTATATTTTAATTATGATTTAAATCAAGCCGATTTAAAAATCGGCATACCCAGTTCTTTTGAAAACAAATTTTTCAGAAAGATGGCAACTTGACAGAGTTATAATTATTGTATATCAATTTCAGAGTATTACTCTATAAAAATATGGTGAAATTATATTAAAAAAAAACTTTATTTCATTCATTTGAATTTATATAGGCGTATATAAATTACAATCTCAAATATAAATTATAAAATACAAAAATTAAGAAAAATGAATAACATTTTCTTAAATGTAGCCCAAGCTAGCATATTACTTGAAGTTTTGATGTCAGAAGAATGTTCCTCAAAGCCAAGTCTCTATGCACAAAACGTTTAAGCTCAAGGTATGTCATTCCCCAAGCTATTTGAGCAGCCCAGACGAGCATGTCAAAATCTTGATCCACTTGATCTGCGCAATCTAAGAGGAAATCCAAAAGGGAACCCATAGGCACAAGCTCTTGTATCTATTAGTCCAAAGGGGAAAAAGATTAGAGAAAAAAAAAAATCAATGCTTTGAAAATATATTGGATACATGTTGTGATAAATTGATTATGCATAATAACCAGATTTATCACATTTACCATAACCTATACACAAAAAAGATCAATAGCCATTAAAAAAATAATCATCTAATCAATTTTTGCAAAAATTATATAAATAACTTCATGTAAATAATATTCATAATACAAAGAGTGGTAATGTATAGCATGTAATACAAACTATACAGTGTATGAAATTAAAGAATACCATAAAACTATTGTAAATAACAGGTGATATAAATAGTGGAATTTTTTTTACCATCATTAGAGGTGGTCCTAAACAAACTCCTAAAAGTCTAACTATACAAGGATGGTCCAACCCTCCCATGACTTCAACTTCCCGGATGAATTCTTCTCTGCAACTTTGCATATGCTCATCGCGTAATGTCTTGATAGCAACTTCAACCTGAAAAAATATGTAAAAATGAACTAGATTTTTCAATTAAAATCTAGAGTGTAGAATACAAAAGCAAAATATGTTTTCTACCCTCTGTATTTCATTAATAAATTTATAGTATGTTAGTAGTAATTTCATACACGCTCAAAATGACATATTTAGCTAATACATTATAATATGAATACTTCAAGAATTCTAGCTTTACATAATTTCTAGAGATAGAGAAAATCAAACAACATAAACATTCACTTGAGTTTGAAAGGTGAGTACAGTTATTGCTTGATTTTATGAATGTTTTTGGCTCAAAACAGTCTGTCATTTGGGAATAAGGTTTTTCTGGTTGTTATGCCGATTTGAACATTTGGAAAAGACATTTCTTTGAATGTCTTAACTCTCAAATGTTCAATTTGTTTTTGCAGTTGAAACGTATTGAAAGCTAAAAAAATCTATTTTAAATTGTATTGCTTATATATATATGCCTCAAAGAAGACATAGCCTCAAAAATTACATGCAAAATAGATGTATTAAAGTAATATTACTTTTCAAATATATTAACTACAGTCAAACCTGTGTGAAATGGAACGTCAAAACACTGAAATAATATTCTATTTTAGACAGATTTGCATTTTATAAAGATGCAAATAAAAGCACCAATCATTGAGAAGACAATATTTCGATTTCATTTAAGATAGTTGTTCTCATCTCATACAGTGTCTGTCTTAGAAAGATTTCACTGTACCCTCTTTGTGATTCAAACTATAGTAAGAGAAAAATTTGGATTGACTGCAAATTTCAAGGTAAAAAAGAAATGTAAGCAAAAATTTTAACAAATTAGCAGACACAGCTACGCATACTCTGCAACAAACAAAGAGGAGTTTTTGTCGTTAATTGTGACATCTACCAGCAAATTCAAAATATAATATGACCTCACCTTAAGTGTAAAAGCAATTCCAAATTTTTATCTTCAAACTGGCTACAGTAATGAATGAACCATTTGCACATATCATCACCTCAATACTACAACTTGATAACTCATAAATTTGTGATTTTTAGGTAAGTACAAAAAATGATGTGTCTTAGCAAGGAGTTTGATATGCTACAACTAGGAAATCTGTAACACAAGACAGTCTAAGAGAAGTTATTTTTGTTTGCTTTTATGTAATATAATGTTAAATAATATAATACATTACATTAAATGTTTAAACGTGTCTTTCTCAAAACATCTAAAATTGAGTTATCTAGTTGTAGTATTGACATGACGATATGTGAAGCTACATGCATATTTAAAGCATTAATCATTCACAAACTTCGTTATGAACAAATTGTTCAAGTCCATTTGAGTTTGTAAAAACCAGCATTGACTGTACATGCAAATTTTTTGTAGGAACAAAAACACGGACCTGAAGATTTTCAGCATTCATCCATTTGCCCTTAAGCACAGATCCAAACTCCCCTTCACCAACAGGTGGACCTTGAAAAGCAAAATTAAAAAAAGTTGCAATATTATGCTACTTAAGAGAATGTTATCATATTCACTATACCCTCAGCAGAAAAACTTCTAAAAACCTCATCATTGCACACATAATAAGTAGCAAGTGTAAATATCACATATTTTAACATTGCAAAACGTATATTTCTAGTTAAGTTTCATTATTTCACCTATTCTAAGTGATTCCCTTCGTATTAGGTTTGGCCTCTGTTTCTTTGTAGAATCATTTCTTGCTGCTGGAAGAGGTGGCGGTGTTTGAGGATAATTAGTTAAACCATTCCTAATCTCTTGGGCATTATTATAGATATGATCTTCATCTGAATTCTAAATAATAGAATAACCAATGTCATATATGGATTATGAATGCAGAGGAAAAATATTTTAAAAAGTTAAATGTATCTCACTTGTGATCTATTACCATGCATGTGAAAAAAAAAATAGTAATCCCCATGCTCACCTCCATATGCACAACTTGACGAGCTTGCACTTTCTCTGTAAAAAAAAAAGAATTCACAGATATTGGAACAACAACTGAATTGATGTTTCTCATAAGAATATCAAAGGAAGAGCAACAGTTTAATTTTTTTTTATATTATATAGAATTATATTTAATATTTAAATTTATATTAAATATAAATTTAAATATTTTTATATTTAATTATATTTAAACTATTTGATTATATTTACTACGTCAGGGCAACTGATCTAATGGGTACAGCCTTCACATTTTCTCTTCTCTCCCTTTTCCTAGATGGCACTGGAGCTAGTGCTATTGAATATCTGTCTCTTATCTAGTCAGGTTTGAGTGCATAACAGTCAGTTCACTCAAAACCTTATTGAACGCAAGTGCTGATCAAAGTGATCTACTAGGCTCATTGCACCTGATTACGTAATATTTTGAAATTCAAGTATTTTAGCCCTCTAGTATATGGGTTGGGTCTTGCAGACCCAACACACATGCATATGTACTTCTCTTATTTACCGACAGGTGACAGGAATAATTTTTTGAGAGGTTCTCATTAATTTTTTTCCATTGAGCGCATTTGATCTGAGACACAGTGTGGTCATTTTCTCACCTCGTCCCATTGCATTAAAATTTGTTTGACTGGTTTTATGTCAAGTACATGGTTTTTTACAGAAACGTTTTTTTTCCATTAGCAAACCTGGTAATGATGTTCATCACTTAGCAGTTGTGTAAATAAACTTAATTAGGAGTTTATTGGGTTTCTGAATGTGTGCCCATCAGTCATACCAAACTCAGTGACCAGCAAATTGATAGAAGGTTAAGCGATACTTCAGATGATATTTTTGAAAATGTTTAAAAAAGGAAAAGCAGGTTAAAAAAAAGTGTTCACCTGAAGAAACAGGTTTTACAAGTTTACCAGGTAAGCCATCTGGTATCCTACTATAATGATCCACAACATGTTCTAACGTCTCCAAGTATGGTCCATCATCAATATAATAAAATTTATCCTTGAAACAAAATACAAGGAGAAAAACATTAGAACATCAATTGGTAGTTGTGTAAATAAAATTACACTCATATACATGAAAAAAAAATATTTATTTAAGAAAAAGAAAAACTAGTCACCATATAGTTTTATAAATATATTCATTTTCGAAATTTGTAACCACATGAGTATAAATGTTAAAATGTAAATACATTAATGCTCAAAAGTTAAGCAACAAAATCAAAAAAGCTTATAAAAGCAAATGTTGTAATTCATTTTTGTAGGAGTTTACACAGATCATAGAGTGAGAAGCAAAAGACACTCTGGTGAAATTACAAAGAAAATAGAAAATCCAAAATTGAACAGTGGCGTAGGAAAAAAACAATCATATAAAAAGTTCAATGGAGAGGGTCAGCCAATATGGAATATGACCACCTATGCTGGATGTACAGGCTCGACAACATCAATTCATACCAATAAAAAGATCATCAATGCCATTTTGTGGTATCAGGGTCCATTTAAGCGAAAGACTTGTTTGCAGCTTACAGAGGCTTTGGGAATAGTCATGGAGAGCAGTTAAATGTTTACCACAGAGGTCTAATACATACTCTATTGGGTTCAATCCAAAACAAATAGGTGGCTCTTCCATATGAGCCAGCATTTCAGACTGAACATAATGTTCGACAGCACAAACTGTGTTAAATACTTTAAATTCCTTATTATTGTACATGAATATGACATCAGGTACAGTGACTGAAACAAATGCTACGAGCATATGGTGCAAGGCTGTCATTTTCATTGTCATCTTATTGTCTCTGAACCTCTTAGTGATGACATGAAGGTCGATGCCGGTGACAATAGTTATTTTTGCCCAGATCATCACATTACAATGGAGAATTATCAGTTTGTTTATTAACTTTTGAGCATGAGTGCATGAAATTGTCTACTATGGTGAAACTTTGGTTGAAATCTTCGCAGGTCAAAACATGATTTCCCAAACGTTTCCATATAAAATTGTTTGATTCGTTGCAGGCACTGCCCAAAATTGAAAGATGAGTTTTTTAAAACACTAAGAAGCACTGTAAAAAAGACAAACTGACAGAAAGCTGCAAAATTGGATGAAGGAAAACTTATAGGAAGATGAGAAACTGAATGTGTTTTTTTTTTTTACTTTATGTATACATGTCACTGATGTATTTTTCATTTTACACACTTTTTACACCCAGTCGGGTTCATAGGTTTCTCTCTATGTGTTGTGGTCAAACTCATTTCTGTCTCGTGCATGCAGTTGAAAAAGATAAGCCCTTAGAATGTCTCAGTGGTTCAGTTCAATGCTAAGAATCTTGAACTGAAAAAATTCAAGTCTCTTCTCATTTTTCAATGCATTTTCTCTAGATTAATCTTTCAACCTACATGAAATGGCTCAAAAGGTTTTCAGAGAGAAACAATGGTATGTCTGTCTGGAAAGAGATTCCAAGGAGGAAGTAAATTAACTAACTCTGGGAAGATTATTTTGGTGACGATTGACATAAAAATCCAGGTCACAATGTGGATGTGTTATATTAGCATCCACATTAATATAAATTTTCATTAGCCGAATCTGAATTTGGTAGTAGAAATATTGCAAAAGAAATTTTCATTATCCAAAAAATCCTTAAGCCAAGGCGTTTGTTGGCAGAAGTATCACTGTTTTATAAAACTTTTATAAAATAAGTATACTAAATGAATATCTGATTTATGATGCACATATATACACCTACATGCGTCTGGATCTCATAATTGTACATGTGAGAGTTATGAACCATTGTCAACACATATATGTCTTGCCTCTTCGTACTTCGTCTAACCAGAAACATGCCATCCTCGAAACCTTTATCATGCAATATCTGCAATGCATCCTGAAAGATAAATTTTTAAATATATATTTTTTTAAAAACATGTTGTAATCTTAAAACTATCATTTTCATGCATGAAAAAAACAAATTCTCTCAATTTATTTTTATATTACACTTTTCCAATAAAACATAGGAACCTACCATGAACACATGGGAATCCCACACTTTCATACACAAACTTGGTTTTAATGACCTCAGTTACAACAACTTGGTTATAATGCTGATAATTAGGGATATGGGCTAATCTTCATATAGAATAATACTAATGAACTTTACCGCCAATGAAAATAACAATGAACTCGGACATGCTTACACATTTTTCATCATGCTACGACATTTTTGATAATTAGCGATGGAAAAACATGTTTTTAAATGTAGTTTGTGGCTATGTCGTGCTCCTAATTAACATGACCCGTATATGAGACGTTACTGTATTTTTCCTGTAATTTCACATTTTCCAACTTTTTCTATTATTAAAACGTCTTCTTTTCTCCAATTTTTTTTAGACAATTCTTTAATTACTGATCTTTACTAGAATTAGGGATGAACGTATGTTGCATAATTTATAAATTGTGTGAAAATTAATATAAGTATAAATATTCACCTCACTTATTAGCCATTCAAATATCACCCCCCCTCCCATTAAATACATTTTGGTTAGCTGCATATAATTTCTAGTACCGTATTTCTCGCCAAGGGCTATTTATTCGCTATATTTGGCAGTTTCTCTGACAGTTGGTAATATCTTTGGCAAGAGAATTGGCGATATCATGTATTCATGATCCCAATTTGCCATTTTTCTCTTCATGAAATATGGTCACATAAATCAATGAAATAACAGCTCTTTGCACAGCATTTGATTGCATCTGATTACATTTTACATAAAAAAAAAAAAGTCTTGAAAACAGCAATCTTGGTTATAATGGCAAAATTTCATGAAATCCTCTATGTCATTTGATCAAGTTGTCAGTGAATAGCATTGGTTTATTTGTATGAAGAATTGTAATTTAAAAAAAAAAAAAATTCCCCACTTACTTCTCTAACCAGAGTGTCATGGAACCACTCAGACTTGGAAAACTTGGGTGGTGGTGGCACATAAGATCCTGATAAAAGAAAGGAAAAGCTAATTTGTGGATGCCAAAATATTTATTTGTATCAATTTTTGATTATTTACGGTAGCAGCACACTAGTTAACATTTTATATATATAATGTACTTTCTTCTTTCTTTCAAACTCTGGTCTAACACTATGGGTAATTTACAACTGAGTGAGTTGTGCCAGAAGTGTGAGTACCTAACAGTCTGAGTAAGTATCTTTTTGTGTCTGTCCTTTTTCAGTGCTGCCATGTATATTTAAATTGTGAGAGAACTGTAATGATTGAATATTTGTACCATTGTAGGCCTGTTGCTCTTTGTGGTCAGACTTTTCAACAGGGAGATCAGATCACATTCGCTCCACGAAGTTAGGAACCACAGAAAACCAACTTCAGCCAACCAGCACTGCAGTACCGGTGGGGTTCCAACCTGAGTTCGCATGATGCGAGTCCCTCAATTGCTATGACCACTCAATGACCATAGCAGCTATACTGCAGACTATTATACAATGGAATTTTGATATAAAAATACTCTGTGGACCATGAAAACAATATCCTTGCAGAATACTGTTGTATCGGAGGGTAGCAATTTAACATTAGACTATAGGAATTTTGAAACAAGATGATAAAATATCATTGAAGAGGGATTTATTATTATATCGAGTATCGTTGTGGCAAAGTTTCATTGTATATACAAATTCACAGATACTGTAAACCTTTGAGACTGGGGGTTGCAACTTTAGGACAGCGGATGATTTTTGGCTTTTGAATTTCCAGTCAATGCCATGCATTTTATTGGTTAGTCACTACCGATTAAAATGCATGGCATTGGTTGGAAATTCAAAAGTAAAAAATAATCTGCCATCACAAAGTTGCACTCTCAGTACCAAAACTACCCTGGTTTATAGTAATGCACAGGAAATAATCTTGCTTTCTCAATTGTTTTTAAAATTACCAACCATTTCAGAAACGTGCTGAAATAATGAAATGCTTCAATTCTTATTAATACATACCATGTTCATTAAAAAAAATTAAGATAATCTTTTACCCAGAATCTCAATGCATTCTGTGTGACCATTTTTATTTGCTAAGTCATATGGTGTTTCATTGAAGTCAGATCTTGGATAACAAGGAACATTAATATCAAGTAAAACCTGAAAAGAAATAAAATGAAATTCTGGTTAATAAGGTCACCACGAATTGACAATTCAAGTACTAGATCCAAAGCAGAATGTTTAGTACTGTTCTGCGATGAGCCCTCGGCTGACTGGACATGTTCTGCGGTAAAAATCCCCATACATATAAAGTGTTTTTTGCACTTTTTCTTAAAATTCTTCCAAATTGTTCTGCAGTAGCGGTAATTCTTCTGCGACGTACGTTGCAGATTTCGGCACATTATGCTTTGGGGAGCACTAGTGACTCACACCTTTCCAAGGAGAAGTTTATAGCACAAATGATATTTTGCTTTACTTGTTCCTAAACAGAACTGTCATGAGAATTGAAAATAATAGTAAGATTACATCCTCTCAAACTGTTAATACTAGAAGTTTGTTTCTAAGAGGAATGTTTAGAAGGTGCATGTGTGTTTTAGTAGAAACAATATGTGGATATCTCGGCATTTAAGGTTCAGTGAATTAGGGATGGGACGAACAGTGATTTTGTAAAACAACTGAACAGGGCAAAAAGGCTGAATATTCGTCCTATCTCTACAGTGAACGTTTAAAGCTAGCTGAATCTAAATCAGCAACGCATGTTGCAATGCCATATACAAACCAAGTGAAATGCAACGTTTCTCACATGATTTGTCACATCATCTACAGCAACTGATTTAATAACACCTCATATGCTATTAAACACTTGACAAGAAATTGAATACTATTTGGACATCGACAGAGCCACTAAGGATACTCACATTAGACTATATTAATGTGCAAATAAACTTGTTGCTCTTTTCAATGCAACAATATATAGGTAGGACTGTCTTAAGCGCATCATGCCCCCCACCCAGGAAAAGTAATTTTTTGAGGCCCTAGCTGGAAAATTTACACGATTATTCTTAAATTTCAATCCATATCTCATTTTTGGGCCAGGTCGGCCCATGCTTTAAGATGATTGTCCTGTGATCCATTAGCGCTGGTTTTTAAGAAAACTTGCCATTCCAAATTTTAAGTTTTTTCTTTGCCAATAAATGGTGGAAAGTGGTTCCAATCATTTTTTGTTTCTGAAAAAAAAATCAAAGTCATCGTTAATGGGTTAATGCAGCCTTTATCTCATCCACCGTTTGTTATAGAGCTATGGGTTCAGTTTGAAAACTGTTCAAAATGTGTTTAAAAATAACACCATGCCAGTTTTGAGAGTGAAAATACAGTGTCACAAAATAAAAAAAACCAAAATTTTCATTTGGTCACCCCGTCCTAAAAACTCCAATTAGAGAGAAAGTTGTTGCACTACCTCTTCCGAGACGAAAAAAAGAAATTTGGTGTTCAAGTGCAATGTCCATTGAGATATTTAGATTCAAAAATCTGAAAAACGTTGAGAAAGAACAGCATAAACTAGGAAAAGGAGCCTTCTCCTTCAATTTATGCTGTAGTGATACTACAGTAGAATCCCATAATAGCAAACTCCAAGAGACCGGAGAAATCACTTTGTTAAAATGAAATTTCATTATAAAGGAATTGCATGTTTATGCATTGTTCTTATCTGAGAGTTCTTATCTTGTATTGTTATCTGAAGGATTAGAAAAGTGTTCGTTAAAACGGGATTCGACTGTATTACATAGCAACTAACAACCAGCAGGTGGCATTAGCCATCCACGATTTTCGCTGAATGCTGTGCATATGTATTTACACATGTACATGAGTATCGTTGGCGAGCAGAGCAGTCAGGAAAGAACACATCCGAACATTTAGGAGTCTCGACTCTGTTTGCCAGTGATACATATACATATTATAAATATATATTTGCAACATTCAGCGACAATCATGGATGGCTAACGCCATCTACTGGTTGTTGGTTGCTACGTAATAGTATCGCTGCAATGCTGTTCTTTTCCAGCTTTTCTCTGAATTTGGAGGAATTCAAATATCTCAGCTAATATTAGCACTTAATATTTTTTGCTGTCCTCAGAAGAGATAGGGCAACCACTCTTTAATTGGGTTTTTGTGAAAGAGTAAGCAAATAAAAGATTTTTTTTCCTATTTTGTGACACACTGTATTTTTTTGCTCTCAAAATCAAACTCTCTCTCAAAAACTGGGTGATTTTTGAACACATTTTGAGCATTTCTTAAACTGATACCACACCTCTTCGATGAACTGTTGATGAGATAAAGGCAGAATTAGGACTTACAGGATACCCTGTATTGTTGAAAGAGATGTATTAAATTGTATGATTATACATGAACATTAAAGCGATATCATAAAATTTCACCATTGAACGAATGAAACTGGTTTAGACAACCACAGAAGCTGAATTATCTGCTGCCATTGGATTCTACAGTTTGATGTTCGATTTTATTGCTTAGTATTAATTTCATTCTTTTTATGAGAAAATCTTAACCTTACTGCTCATAGGTATGGCAATTTGACATAGCTTTCTAATAAATTTTTTTCATTACGGTTGCAATGGAAAATTAGAAATTTTGATACCAGTTTCCCCAGCTTATGCGAATGCACAATACTTGTACTTATTATTTTTTGAGTATGGATAAATCTTATAAGTCTCGATAATACTGTAATATTACCTACCTTCACAGTTTCCACAAAACCCAAATTGGCTGCATCATGTAAAGGAACCCAGCCAGTTCCAGAGGCACGCAGCTGTGGATTAGCTCCATGTTCCAACAATACCTGAACAGTTTCAGGCCTATTGTATCTACATGCATACTAAAAATATGTGAAAGAAAAATTGCACAATTTTAATATTTTACTCTTCAATGTACGCAACAGAATTTATAAATATCCACTTTAACATTTAAGAGCTTGGGTGTTTATTGCTCTTAGATTCAACAACCTATTTTCATACTACATTGTGTATTGTACAGGGTGGGCAAAAAGTCTGTAGAAACTTTAAAAATTCATAAAGACCGGAAAAATGACTGAAATAAAGAACAGTTTGCAGGGTTACAAAAATTTTTTTAAGACGAAAAAACCTAAAGAAAAGCAGATAGTTGGCCAGGGAATAAGCAGGTGATCACACATTATATGTTATCCCTGTAGTGGTGGTCACGTGGAACACATACTGCTGTAATAAATGATTTGAAGGCTTTCTGTTTGTTATTTGCGTACATTTTCTTTGACTTGTGTATGTCAGTACCACCTATCAGCTGGTTTTGAGTTTTTTTCCTGTCTTAAAAAAATTCTTGTGACCTAGCAATGCTAATCTTGCAAACCCTTTTTTATTTCGGTTATTTTTCCAGTTTTTATGAATTTTTTGTTTCTATGGACTTTTTTCCCCCCCCCACCCTGTATTTGCCCTGCAAAACAAGAAACTACAACTATTCTGCATAGGACACATTGTTTTATACCATAGGCAGTTTTAGGAGCAAATTCAAAATGGTAAACTCAAAAATCTGTAAACATAATTTTAAAATTGTGAAATACTTGCATGTAAAGGACTCAGACCAGTTCCATCAATGATGTTAGGGTTCGCACCGACTTGTAGCAAAAGATCCAATATGTCGTTAAAGCCAGATATGCTGGCCAAGTGGACTGCAGTTTGACCCTCCTGGTTCTTTGCATCAAGGTTATGATAACCAGACTTCAACAATTCACTAACAACTTTCAGTTCTCCTGAAATGGTGGGGGAGAGGAATTATTGACAAGTGAAAGAGCTGCATTTTAAATTGTTTACATTGAAAAAGATGGGGGGGGGGGGGAAGACATAGGATTAGGGCTACCAGATGTCATACATTTTGATTTTGTTGCAAGTGTTCCACGTTTTGGAAAATTCGTCCTTTTGCCTTCCTTTTTCAGTTTTAAGAATTTTTTTTTTTATGCTGAGGAAAATTTTTTAAACTATGGAACCTATATCTTTCCATTGAGTGTTTTTTACCCACATGCATTGAACAATAGCCATCAAAATTCCCAGAATTTTTCTGTTTTTGTTAGGTTTTATTTTAGTTGGGAAAAATTGTTAACGGCAGGTTTTATTGGTCAGTACAGTGGCACCATCTATTGTGGAAACTGTGAAAAGTGATGTTATTACGGGTGCATGCACAGGCATCCTCCTTTCTCAGTTTTTGAATCTGGTAACCCTGTATAGGATAAATATCAAAATATTGCCATGCCAATACTCTAACTAGATATTTAGATTTTAGATGTTCAGAGAAAAACATGTTCAAAGACTGAATGAAGTGTATATTTAACCTTACACTGGAACTTTGGTTGACAAGCTTAATTTGTTCTATTAACGTACTCATTATCTGAATTGCTCGCACATATCAAATCAAACTCCCCCCATAGAAAATAATTGAAGAAAACGCTGATGAGAGATTCGATCCACAATGATACATTCACATAAAAATGACTAATTAAAACAGCATTCAATCAATAATGTAATATAATAAATAATAGATCAAGATAAAAATAATATAATGACGCCATAAAGCAAACATATAATTACAATTTTATGTACACATTTACTTTAAACAGCGAGAGAGAGAATGACTATTAGGACAATTTACAGGCTCTTGCTTGCACACTTATTCTTTTTGTGAGAATTAGTAACCTATCCAATGAAACTTGTTTCAGCCTTCTTTTTTAGGATTTCTTGGAAAAGGGGAAAATTACATTATTGCTGGGCAGATTCATTGCTTGCTTTGCTACCGCTTTATTTGATTGGCTCTTTTCTATAAAATTTTGCACAGATTCACACATCTCTCCAATTTTATTTGAAAAGTAAGGGGGACTTCTCCTCACTTCTCTCTTTCTCAGAAGCGATAGGCCTACTGTCTACAAACTCTTGGTGTTGCATGAAAATGGTTAATGATATCAATAAATAAATTAATTAACATCTATGGTCAACTCCTGGCCATGTTCTATCACTAGTTCTTGAATGTCATCCTCATGGACCTACAGCCCCCCCCCCCCAAGGAACACAATCACTTTGATAAATGTAGACTCTTATTTATGAGCTAGCCCTCCTCGAAGTCACGTTCAATAATGCAATCAGCCCACATTTTTCTTCAAGCAGAACTTGAAAAAAATTTTAAGCCATCTGCATGTGTTTTATTTTACGAGTGAGCCCTGCTGATATCAGAATGTAGGTGGAGAATATTACCCACAATTCTACAGTAAGTGTATGGATGAAAGCGTCAGCTTAGTTGTGACAACATGAAAATAACGAGCGAAATTTTTGCTTATTAATTGAAGTTCCATCGTATATTACATAAAAATAAACAAGAATAACTTCACGTAGACTTATGCTACAGATTTCCTAGTTGCAGTATATCGAACTATCATTTTTTGTACTTTCCAAAAAATAATAAATTTTCAAGTTATAGTATCGAGATGGACAACATACAAATTTAAACATTTTTCATGAATAAATGCCAAATATACATAGGAATATTTATGAAATGCATTCATGCCTTCCTTCGTAGCTCTATGCAGGAGATTTGTTCTGCCATGTCGTCTTGTTTCCGAAGGAGGTGGCTGACCCTTGCACATCTCCCAAAGTTTTGTGGACAAGCCTTGAGCATCTTCCTGGTAATGTGCTATCAGCATTTCGAGACCTTTCAAAGAGATTCAGTTTTGATGAAATTGGTTTTATCCTTAAGATATACAGACTTATTATTGTGCCTATTTCAAAAAGGAAAGGTGAAACATTTCTTTGTTTTAACAAAATGTGCCAAAATGAAACAATTCTTTGTGATTTGGCTTTATGACATAAATTTGGGATGGGGGGAACAAAAAAAAAACAGGCAACTGACTTTATCAGGATGAATTCTTTAGGAATGGTTCCCGCTCAAAAGTAGGGCCTTTTTTCAATCACAGTTAAAATTCAGAAAATACAAGAATTTTTCAGGACTCTGGATGGGATGGAGTGGAAATCGAGGAGACTTGGCAACTGTAAGAATGGTAAATTAGAATTAAATTTAAAAGTTTTTGGGTTTTTTGGCCAATGCAAAGTAGTGTTGGTCTTCCAACGTTTCATTCACACAAGTGGCAAACATTTTCAAGAATTACGTGCAAACAAAACGTCAAAATAAAAACTGTACTTCACGTTGGCCAAAAAAGCAGAAAACTGTTAAATTTAATTCCAATTTGCACGATGGCCACGAAAGAATTTTTTTGCTTCATTATGTGAATGAGTTTCATAAGCAAAAAACTATCAATAAAGAATAGAAAAAAAAAATCACCATGGACAACAGGGCCATCATCAATACTAAAAAAAGCATCATCACCATGTCGTCTTATCTGATAATGAATTGGAACTTCTTCGTGAATCAAGCTGAGCACGTAATCACCAGGAGACGATGTACTCTCTCTAACTAGAAACAATCCATCTCGTTTGCCACCTAATGGGAAAAAACGAAACAGACTATTAGTTCTGATCAGTACCTTTTGAGATGCAAAGACTGAAATAATGGAAGCGTAGTGGTAATATATATACATATATCACTCGCTTATGAAATGGGTCACATCAACTTTGACATTTAAAAAAAATATTTTGTGCGTGTAGTAGTATGTCAGAGCTGGAAAAATCCCAGGCACCAGGTCATCATGGCAACTAAAAAATTTGTATCAGTGATTGAAATTTTCCTTCTGTAGTTATTAAATGGAGTCCGAGAACAGTACAAAATATTTGAAATTTATATCTGCATATCTTCCAACATGAAAGAGGGTCACCATGTCCTAGAGAAGCTACAAGAAACATTATTTTGGAAATATAATTCTGTGGTGTTTGGTCAGAATATGATAGCTCCAAAAAATGGTTTTTTGATCTAAAAGTAAGTCTTGCTAATTATAACTAATTAGAAGTGAGATAAATGCACAAATACGTGCACACAGCTAAACAACATGATGATGTATGATATTTTCATTTGTATTTGAGTGTTATTATGTTCTGACCAAACACCACAGAATTATTCTGGTGCCAGGATTTTTTTTTTTTTTTTGGCGATTTGTCACAAGCCCTGCAATAGATTGACATTATCAGACACTTATGAGACCAGGAGCATGCTAGAAAATCAGGATAACCTCTTAACTCTTTAACGCCCAGATAGAAAACCTGGGAGGGTAGTGAAAATACCAAGTTTTTTGTGTTCGAAGTGGACTCATCCAAATTTCGGCCACTTTCCCTCTCTCCACCCTTTCTCCATGAGTTTCTATTCATGCCACCCTTTGCATTGATGTTTACCCTTTCATTTCAATGGATTTTCGAGAGATAATTTGTCTACTGAACACACCCCTTTCCTCACAGTATTATCTCTTTGTAAAATGCATTGAGTACCCTTGGTCCATTCCCAAGGAACATTCTAGTACATCAGTTTTTAAAATCCCATTGATAGGGCGTTGCAGTTGTCTTTTCCGTTCCCGCCTCTGACAAGAGCTTTCATCTTCTTTCCCGTTGGTGACAAAAGCCCACCAAAACATACCCATACCCACTAGCTGGGCGGACTTGAGGCGGTTATGGGCATTAACCTACTCGGCCGACTTCAGGCGATCTGGGCGTTATAGAGTTAATATAGTAAAAGTCGGTTAAAACGAGTACTCCTTATCTTGCTATTACAAGTAATTTGCAAGTGATTGCTGAAGTGCTAATGTTAAAGATACATAAAATCTCTCTCTCTGCTTAGATAGTGAGTTATCCATGAATGAAAATCAGAACGCATTCGCTATGACGACACTGGTGATTCTCCTCGAAAAGCATGTTTTCCTTTCCCTTTCTTTAAACATTATAGAGAAAATGAACTGGAAAGAGTAGGGGGAAGAAATTAAAAAAAAAAGTCATTCACAGGTGTTGTCACACTTCTATTGACGGAGCATGTCAGTACCTCCCCATAGATAAGACCATATGCTGTACTTTTTTTTGTCATCTACATAGCAGGTAGAAAAACACATTTTATCTGCATGTTGGTTAGGCAGGTGGAGCATGACCTGTGATTTGGACATCATTCTTATTCCCCTTGAAAAATCCTACCCTCCCTCTCTTTCTTTCTTGGAATCTTCCAAAACTGGACACCTTATAAACACGTCTTTATCATTTTCTCTGCCTTAAATATTATTGGAAATTTTTATATTTGGACACTTTATTAGCTTTGAGGACCATTATCTCAGCCGTTTTCTCAGTTATACTCCGAGATGTTTATCATCTACAATGCCAAACCCACAACTAAATAGTGGTTTCTACTGTACTGGTTGGGTATTGCTGCCTCATATTAGGCGAATTCAGTTTTTTACGGCATAAATTCATTTTTTATAGAGCATTTCCAATGAGTTTTACGTTATAAAAATTTAGCCCTACAGAAAACATTTAAGTACTGGCGTAACTTATTGCTAAAACATTCAGACATGTCAAATGTAGTTCTATCATAACAAACAATTTCGATATTACTGAAACTCATGCAAAGTAACATATCAGAAACATACTCATGCTGAGGATATGCTCCGCAGCATCTCTTGTGATTTTCCCATGAAACCATGATATGCTATCATCTAATGAAAGACGAGAAGGTGATTTAGCTAATGGAGGCTGAGGTGGATTTAAGGAACCTTCCACTTCCATGGCTTGAATCATACTTTTTCTTCTTCTATCTTACTGCAGATAAAATAAAGAAAACGAAAAAATAAACTTTAATTTTATTCGGAAAAATTCAAAGCATTAAACTGTATTGTAGAGAAAGATGACCTTTTCATGTCAAGATACACGGAAACCTGGCTATATGTAGAAATGCTGATTTTTTGGAGAGAAGAAAAATTCATCTCTGTCTCCAGGCTCATAGCCTGAAATTTCGTTCGGGGGGAATCAAAGTGATAGAACAATAGATTTGGCTATCTTTTTCAGTTTTTTTGGTCATTTTCTCACATTTTTGGGGGCACCCGACCCTCCCTGCTTCGGCCTTGTCTGCTTCCACAGGGACTCAAACCCCCCCATGCCCTCTCACATGCCAGACAAGTGCTCTACCCCAAAGCTATAGAAACAGATAGAATATTTCTTCCTTAGAGAATATACAGGGTGTCTCGTAAGTGCTAATGTGGCCTTTTTCACATCAATTGTCCATCATAGAGGTATGGTTTCAGTTTAAAAAATGCTCGAAAGGCATTCAAAAATTACCCTGCACCAGTGTTGAGAGTGAAAATAAAGTGTGTAACAAAATAAGAAATCTAAATTTTTATATGATCCCCTTGTCCTCCAACTTTGAAGTAGAAAGGTGTTACCCAGTTTCTCCTGAAACAAATTCCAAGTTTCAGAATATTCTTCAAGGCAATAAAATTTAAAAATGAGAGAAAAGTTGGGTTATCGGCCTGTGGCACATTTACAGATCACCTAAGTGATGTGTGGCACATTTACAGATTGATTAAATAACCCATGGTGCTGTCCAAGATTCTTATGTAGTTCACACCACATTTTTAAATCAGTGAAGTGACCAGCACGGTCATAAAGGTTAAACTACAGCACTGCTCTAGGTCCCTCTTTTGGTCATTCACATGCTTGCTTCACATGTCTTGAGCGTATCACCTCCCCACGTGGGCGAAGCAATTTTTCAGAGGTCCTATGTGGCAAATTCTTGAAAACTTCAACCAGATCTAATTTTTTTGAGGTCCCCTTTTTTCTATTGAGGCCCGGATGGACCCATGCATTAAGACAGCACTGGCTCTAAGTCACTCTTTTATTTACTCACATGCTAGGCTACTCTTTTGGCCACTCCTTTGCTGTCTCGGCAGAGGACGATTTAGTTAGGGTTACAAAAATTTCACCATCCTCCTCCAATTCAACTAGTTTTCTTGGCCCCCCCTCAATCCTCAAATTTGCCATCCTGGGCTATGGCTCCTCCACAGTGCCTGCTAAGTCACCTGTATATACACCACTGCTAACGCTAATAAATTCCCTGGACATATAATTCAGATCTCTTGAAAATATGAGAGGATCGCATTATTTTATATTAAAATCAGTGGTTTTTCACCTTTGTTCCTTCCGTTTTTTTTTCTGTAATTAATTACATTAATTTTTTGGAGTTGATCAAGAGTATGAGAGACAAGGTTAGTTAGCCAGGTATTCAACAAGTGGCCCTCTGAGGTTTTTGCTGTGGCCCAAGACCTCGGCCACAGCAAAACCTTCTGAAGTTAATGGGCCCGGGTGCCTCTAGAAAAGAGGGGCCTCACAAAAATGTGATCTGGTTAAATTTTTTTTTTCTAGTGTTTACTAGGTAGGGCCTCAGTAAAATCTCTTAGCCTGGGGGGGACCATGATGCTCTTAAGATGGTGATGACCCAGGTGTTAACAGCACCAAGGGCCCTCATGCAAAGTGGGATTCTAGGAGGGGACCCCGATTAGCTGGAAGTGCCTGTTGCTTATAAGTGCTTCCTCTTGAAAACCATAGCACCAGATTTCATTATCACGAGACCGCTTATACACTTGATGTTCCTGGACAGTGCCTGGGTGCCCCCCCCCCCATGTGTTAAGACAGACCTGGTCAAAGGCACATTTCAGGTTTTGACCCCTGTGGGCTACACAATTTTTTCTGCCCTTCTCCCATTCGTATAATTTTCTTGACTACTCTTTCCTCTAATTTGCCAACCTGTGGTATAACACGCTTCCCCTCCCCGCAAGCACACTGTGTCTCTAAAGTTAGTTCCTCACATGCTTCCACACACACTCTCAAATAACTCACTCATCCGGTCTTTCACTCTGTAGGCCACTTATTTGATCATTCACATCCTTGCTTACGCTCCAAGCGTACCTCATGTGCTTGCACACTGTTTTGGCCGCTAACATGCTTGCTCATGATCTGTAGGTCACTCGTTTGGTCATTCACATGCTTTCTTCCACTCTAGGTCACTCTTGCTCACTCATGTGCTTGCAAATTCTACGTCACTCACTGACCTTGCCCTTTGCTGACTGTGCAGAGGCGGATTTGAGGGTCATACAAAAATTGCACTAATTTTGCACTCTCTAATTTTCTTGGCCCCCCCCCCTACTCCTCAAATTTGCCGCCAGGGCTATAGCTGCCCCCCCCCCCCATTCCCATAAATAAGTTGCTGTCCCTGGTCAGGAAAATTGGACTGAAATGGAACAAGGGCAGCAAAACAGGTCCGTAACTAGGCTGAGGCAAGAAGGGAACTCGTTAATGGTCACCGCCAATGAGGCAACTTTTTTTTATGCACCAAGCGAAGGTGAATTCAAGATGGCCGACAAAGAACACATACAAATCACACAAAACATTCACTATATTACATGAAATCAATGTGATACGAGATAATGTGCGATAATCAATCGAGATATGGGGGAAAACTGAAGAAATTACACACAACAAATTGCATTAACGAAGTATGTCATCAATTAATGTGGTTTGATAAAGGGTTCCCACTAAAATTAACAAACACCGTATTGGCCTATCAAGGTTGCCAATTTTGGCACGAAAAATAGTTGCCATGTTGGAGCTGACCACGCTCATGGAAAATTAATCGAGACACTGCTGCTGGGCCTTGAGCCAAATAAGGGGGGGGGGGCCCACAATAGTTAACATTTGTTTTGCATAGTAATAACCCTTGCAAAATGGTCTCTATGGTAAAGTCTGCCTCTGGGGCAAGCCAGAATTTTGATGCCCCCATCCATGCATTTCAAAGAAACATTCAAAGGGTGGATTCAGCCAGGGCCGTCTTAAGAGTATCATGGGCCCTCGGGCCAATTTATTTCTCTGAGGCCCTACCAAACAACTTCTCGAAAATTTCAACCAGATCTTTTTATTGTGAGGCCCCTCTTTGCTTGAGGTGCCCGGGTGGGCACATGCCTTTAGATGGCACTCAATTCAGCGCCCCCTTCTGGTGCAGCAGCGCCCTGGGGGGGGGCCCCCCCCTAGTTGCGGCCCTTGCAAAATCATGATGAATAAAAATAAGAATATGCTATTTGTAGAGGGCGCGAGTGGAGATGAAATTTAATAGCGTTAAGTAATATTTACTTCAATCGAAACATTATGCGATTGCGGCCGCGCGATGTCGTTGCTGTTGACCAATCACTCGATCAGCTGATCATCACGAGACCTTCCTTCAGGAGAGGGAAATTATTTCCACTTATCCCGGGATTTCCTCGACTCTCAAATGAGGGATTTGGATTGAAAATTATTGTTTTTCCCGAAATTAAAAAGGAAAAAAAAATTTGTTTAATATGTGAATATTAAAAAAAAAAAAAAATCCCCAAGATATTTTTTCCCTTGACACGAAATGTTTCAAGTAAAAAAAATACCTCTGAGAGAGCGAGGAATAATAAATAATAATGATAGGGGAAATTAAATATTTGATTTCAAATTCCCTAAAGAGTATTTATATTGTTGCTTTTATAATGGAGCGTTAATTATTGAAAAAGGACAAACCTTGGGAATAACATTGTTGATAATGATTATCGGAAACCTGTTGAATATGCAACAATGTTCGGTTCAACAACAAGTTTTTCACGGAGGCTCCCCGATTTAGTTGCCAGAAACATTCCCAGCTGAAAATCTCTGAAAACCTTATGACCATATTTTACCGACTAAAATGCAGGAAATTGGTAATTATTAGTGCGTACACCGCTTATTGTGATCACATAGGGACTTGGGTTTTCAGATAACAATAATTGATGTTTATATCCAAAAAAATTCTAGATTGTAAGTAATATGACCGTCTCGTTTGGTTAATCGGTACAGGTCTCTGGTTCAAAGCTGCATTACTTTCAAGCGGCTTTGCTCATGGGCGGAGATACGGGACGGGAGCGTGGGGTACACCCCCCCCCCTCCGGTGCCACGGAGCGATGACTCTGGAAACCTTGTTAAACAGCACACTGGGGTGCCGGTGGAGCTCGCAGCTAAGCATTGAATAGTGAAAGCCGCTACTCAAGGTCATTCTTTTGGTCTCCTGACTGTCACACTGACCTGTCCCCTCTCTAGGTATAGACGGATTTATGTTTTCGCTGTCTGGACAATATACAAATTTCGAGTGCCACCCTTCATCATTCTATATTATAGTTTTTAGATCTCATACCTCGAATCGACCACCCTGAGCTTCAGCTAACTCCCTACCACCACCACCGTGAATAAGCCTCTGTCTCCGAGTCACTGTTTTACAGTAGCTTCCATATGCTTCCACATTCTCTAGGTCTTTCTTTTGATCGCTCCCTTCATTACACACTCTAGCTTATTTTGGTCACTCACATGCTTTCACACTGCTCTCTTTGGTTCCTCACATGCTTTCATACTCTAGATCTTTTCCGGTCAATTACGTTTCCACACTCTATAGGTCACTTTTTTTTGGTCGCTCATTGACCAGTCCTTCACTCTATAGTAGGGTTCTTAACCTACGGTTCGATATCAACCAAGGACCCTGAGCTATGGAGTGGGGGGGGGGAGGGTGACTCACGTGATTCGCAAGTGCTTTCTAGAAAGGATGTACAAATTCGCTTACAGCCAGGGATTCATCTATGAGTCACATCCCAAAGTCGTTGCTCAGGGAGGCATCCAAGATGTTTCGTACAAATCCATCACTAATAACTAGTGGCTCTTGAGATTATGGGGATCGCGACCCAAACTTGATTCTCAGCGGCTTCCGAGATGAGTCGTAAAAATTCAGTCCTATTATAAATGCACATATTGCGTCACTGTTTTCACTAATTCCAAAAACTGTCACATGGACCACGAAGCTGATCTTGTTGCTGATTTTGCGTCGTGGCTGAAAAAGGCTAAGAACCATGCTCTAAGTATAGCTCTCCGAGAACGCGCGTCCCTTTTGGTTCTAAAGAGACCATCTCCTTGGGCGGTCAGCGGTCATGTCTGTCTGCTCTATAGGTAGATTTATGGTTTTACCACCTTGGGGACTAAGTTTAACCTCTTTACGATCAGGGACGTAATATTGCATCAAAACGCAAGTGGAATAAAATTCAATTTATTTATTTCTTCAACATCTTTTTCCCTGATCGTCTCACCACCATCGTAATATCTTAAACATATAACGGTCAACTGATAACGATGGTTCTCAGCAACCCCCCCCCCCCCCCGGCTCTCATATAATGTAATTCTTGTATTGCATACTACTCATAGAAGTGAGGAAGAGAACGAGTAAAAACTCCAAAACAAGTTTGTAGATGAGGGCGAAAAAGCAAAGCACTGCACTAATACTTTCTTATACAATCTGTGTGTGTACCCACTCTTATTTTTTCTGAGGCTACTACATTCAACGGCTATATTCATCTAATACAGATTATGACATGAATTCAGTAATACGGATTAATAAATTCACTATATAGGCCCCACTAAAGACCTCAGTTATGGGGGAATATTGCTGAAACATGGGCAATGGGAGGGGTATGATGAACACCGAGATGCTTCGCGGGAAAGGAAAATTTTTATTTCCATATGAAAATGCGCCCTCTAACTTTATTTCCTTCGAGATGGGATAAGCACATAATTTCACTGGCACTGACCTATTACTCTGCGCACAGAATTTCGATATCGAAATTTTTTTTTTTTTCCTCCCTAATGCAAAGTATCCGCCAAAAGTAGCAGCATAGGTTTTTGAAGAAAAACAGGAAAGAATAGATTACATTCTAGTTAGATTAACTTGCACAAACAGGTTTTTGCGATTCGATAACAAAGGAGTCGTGGATCTGCGTATAGAGATTGGGGGATGTCCATGATTGAATATTCATCATTACAATAGGTAGCGATTTTCGGTCGAGGAACAAGTATTTGACACGTCATTTGTTTCTTGTTTTAAAACAAGAGCCTCGATGTTTTTTTTTGAACGACAGATTATAAAACTTTATACAGTTTATATAACTTTATATTTTTGTCATGCGTCCGACCACACAAAAACTTATTCAAAAATTAGAATTTTTATATGAAGCTCAGACCGAGCACCACGAGTCTAAAACACTCTCGACACCCCTTAATTTAACTAACTCCACTTAAACTGAGTATAGTATTTCATGATATAAACTCACTATAGAAGTGCGGTGAAGTCTGGCTTGGGGCGCTCTGCTTGAATCCCATACACACGAGAAGTTCAGAAACCCTACCCTTCCCCAATTTGTTCGTTTTTTAAATGAAAAATGAAACGAAAACGCAATACACAAATGTTACCTCCATGGGCCTCTTGATGAACCAGGGAGAGCTAGAGTAATATAATGCGGTCCCCCAATACAGTTCGAAGTATCCGCCTACTGATTACTATACTTCACTTGAAAATCACAGTAACAATCTCATCACGAGGCCCATGGAGATAACATTTGTGCATTGCGTTTTCGTTTCATTTTTATTAAGAAGGCCCATCTTATCTCAATCGCGGGCAGAGATACGGGCTGAAGGGGGGGGGGGAGTGGCAGTGCGTTATTGATGGAGCCGCCTGATGAAATGGCATCATTATTGCGCTCAAACCCAACCTTTACCCCCCTTCCCCAACTTTTCAAGTCTAACTCCGTCAATGTGTGGTTTTTGTTTAAATAAAATTTAATGAAGTTTAATAGAAGTTAATGTCAATAAGACCTACAATACCGAATATAAGTTTGGTAGCCTGCAATTATCGTAATAAAGATGGCTTAGAAATCTCAGAAAATTTGATTAAATAGTTAAATTTAATTTATGTAATATGTATTTTGCAGAAAGACTTCGTGTGCCTACAATGGCGTATACAATACGAGTGCATAGCGTGTTCATGGCCCCCCACAAGGGATGGGCTGACAAGGCTCCAGCCCTGGGGCCCGGGACAATTTTCACAATTTTTTTCTTTTCCACGCTATACATTCATCATAAAGGGGCTCGTGGACAGTGCCGTCTTATGGCATGGGCCCACCCGGGCACGGCCCGGAGGCCTCAAGAAATGAGGGGCCTCAAAAATGAGATCTGGTTGAAATTTTCGAGAATTTGCCTGGTAGGGCCTCAGAAAAATCACTTGGCCCGGGGGCCCATGATGCTCTTAAGACGGCCCTGCCCGTGGAAGTCTGGTCGGGGTGCCCGCTAAATACCCCAGCCTAGGGCCATGCTCCAGGATGTGGGGGCCATGAGCGTCACTCCTAACTCACGTTATACCGCTATGCACAAGTCGACCAAATTATTACTTTTCTTTATTATTGGGGGAAAACATTCTAATTTGCCAAGACCTACTTACCGTCAGCTTGGGTGACTTGGTCAAGTTTGAGTAAGATCACAGTCCACTCGAACTTTTTCAGCCGCTCGCGGGCTGTCCTTCATGACAGTGCCGGACACATAGGCCAAGAGCTTATTCAGTAACTCGGCATCGCTCGTCGTTATCTCCGACCTCCCGCAAGGATTTCGAGTTCCTCGAATCTGATATTCTCGGATTTCATCAAGCCGGGGACTGAGAATTTCTTTAGAGAATAGAAATTTTTCAAAAAATTTTCAGAAAACCTGTTGTCATTTTTTTTTTATTAGCTCAGCGAGCGTTTTTCTGGCGTATGTTGATTTGCCGCCAACATTTTTACTGGCGACGTTCACCAATGGATATATTTAATCACATATGAATCTACATGTATTTAATGAATCTATATGTATTTAATGCTGAGTAACTGTCTGATTTTAATGAAAAATTATGAGTTTCCCCGATGCATTCGAGCTTGTATATACCTTCAATTAGAAATGCGCTCACTTGTCATGTACATTTTTCAGTGCATCGTTATTGTATTTCTCGCATCGTTATTTTTTTTTGTTTGTAATTCTCTTCTTCCGGCTCAACTCAATCGGTAGTAAATTGCATTTGGTGATAGACCGGAGTTGTGATCTGAATGAATGTGGCTGCGTAAATGTGAAAGTACAGTAATAATAAAAAGAAAAAACAAAGTTCGAAAGCCATGCGAGTTCCCATACCATTCCCGAGGGTGAAACAGAGACATGGCACCAGGGTGGGGAGGTTGACAGTTCTCCATCAATGTAAAGTAAAAATAAACCTATCAGCTTTAGAGCTCTCATTTGAAATCAAGCACTGATGATGAAATCTCAATAGTTCTGGTAAAACAAAGATGAATTTAATTTCTGAACATTAGGAAAACAAAAAAAACAATAAAATCGAGTAAAATCGGAACATTTCGAAACTTAACATTCTGCGATAATCAGATGAAATTTACAAATGAGGTGAAAAGGGAAAAAGTTTTTCGCAGGAGTATTTTGGCGACAAGTTCAGAACTTTCAATGCTCATCTTTCGTAGGAGTCGCGTTGTTCAAGGCTGCCAAGGATTCCCCCTTCTGTAAGAACTCCCGCACTTTTGTGAGAGACTCATTCGTTTCTACGATATCGTTCAGACGGAATATGATTCGGTCCCTGATATTTCCGAGATACCCCATGAAATCTTTAGATCCTCCGGCCTGTGTTATCATTGCCAGAGCTCGCTTTCTTTGCTCGTTGAGGCTCATACTCAGGGCTCTGGTGGCAACTTTCAGGCTTTCCAACAATTCCGTCGACGTTCGATTGAGGAAACTCATTGGAGGTGTTCCGATTCCAAGACGCCTCTGAAAAACATACGTGGATATCATTTTTATATCGATAAAATAAATAAACGGCATACCACAAAGTACTTACGAATTGACGGGCTACTGTGCGAGAGGATAACATGAAATCAACGGGAACTTTTCTGTAGGAGCAGAGGTAAACGGGGGGGGGGCGAAAAAGGTTTTACTCTATTAACGTCACTCTTCGCTCATTAATATAGATGGCAGCACTAAGTTTGCGCCTATTACTAGATATGCACGCAGACTGTTTGGTGCAGACACTTCTAGCACAACTCTCATACTTCAAAGAAGGGCGGTAACAGTGGTAAATCGCTTAGGTGATAGACCGAGGTTGCATTCTGTTTAGAAGAGAATAGTCTTGCACAAACATAAATTAAAGCATATTGAAATATCAGGAAGACTCAATCCGCCATATCGGAACATAAGTGTAACGTCAGTATCATCGCTATAGGGAATAGCTGTTCCCTATCTTACTCCATTTTTCAACGATTGGACGTCAATAGGAGCAACAAAAGTTTTTTGTTCAAAACATGGAGAATGACAAGGCACCTATGAAGGCGGGCGGACTCATTGTCTTCCACCTTAAAGGGGCGAAACAAATTTTTTTGTCCAAAGTGACGCCTTATCGTTCATAAGAAAGCAGGATAGGGAACAGCAATTGGTCATATAGATGATACTGACACATTATTTCACTAAAAATATGGTGGACGAGTCAGCCTAAGGTTTCAAGGAGTTCTACATCAAGTGAGAACAAGTGGAAGTAAACGTTTCTTCCTCCATCCAGAAAAATTTTCGTTACTGTTATGTACGATAGGGGGGGGGGGGGAACCTATCTTAAAATTAATATTTCGCATTCATTTACAGCAATGTTACTCGGAGTCTCGTTGAGTTTGTTCATCCTCGATTTTATTGCATTCCCACCGAGAGCAGCCTTAGCCTTCATCAGTTCAGTCTGCCATTGGACATAAACGCGGGCAGAGCTGTACAGGTTTTTCAGCGATGCGCAGGAACCTCCGACTGACTTCCGCTGGTTGTCTCGTTCCTGCTCGATTCCTGCTTGAGAGACGAAAAGTTAGGTTCATATTAAAGTTGAGCCAGGAATTAGATGAATTCGCTTACTGCGTTAATTTTTATAAATTAGAAATCTTTAGAGACTTACTGATTTTGTCCCGGGCTTCCCGTCCATTGAAGGATTGGTTTGGAGACCCACTGATTAGCCTGGCCTGTTTCCTCTCGGAAGCGGATTTGGATATAGAGTTCTTCACTCGCAGAGCCGTATTCATCCAATCTGCCATACCGCGAAGCCTATGACAAGCGGCTTCGTACGTCGAGGCTTCATTTCTTTCATGGGACGACACGGCCTCAACGGATTCCTTTGTCCCGAGTTCGATGCCAGTCTCGTTGATTCTCGACGAGTGAGCGGTAAATACGAAAATGGAAATTACAGCTGTCAGAACGGAACCTGGAAAATTAGATGTATGAATTAGCAGGGTAGATTGAATGAAATTCGTTGAAATGGATTTATTAAAATGCACGAAACGGTATATCCGGTATGGTAGAAATGATCAAAGCAGTTCCCCCCCCGTAAGAAAGAGTGGGTTAGCTAGCCCAAATTCGTATTGGGCATTCAGATACCTATCTAACTTCTTGAGGAGGTGGCGAATCATGTTCCAAAAGGGGCTCTGATTGCAACGCCTACTATACAGCTCATCATAGGCGTCGAGATAGACTTGGAAGTCTGATCAGTCGACTCCACTTTTGACGCTGGGGGGTACCTCACGGGCCCCCGTATCTCCGCCCATGCTGTTTGGACCCAGTTAATTAGGATCGACCAAAACGTTTGTATATTTGTATTGGGAACTCTCACTCAATCTTTATTCAAAATTTTGTAAGAATTTTTAAATTCATATTTATTTAATGCCAGTGGTGCTGCCATCTGTTGTGCGAGTACAAAGTTACGTGAATTTCTCTCTCAAGTTGATCTAAGCAGCTCATGCCGATTGCTTTGCTCCAAATTTAGAAAGAGTCCGCTTGCGCAACAAAATTTCGTTTATCCACATTTTTCTGCTTATCTCAAGTCATACTGACTGCATTTCATACTGATTTAAGTCGCTAAGTTAACTTGGTTATTATTGATATAAAACATTTTTATAGGACTAGACAAAGTATGTGACCTGCATAATTTAACTTTTTCTACACATAAATGTCTTAAGGGTATATATAAAGTTAGATTTTTTAGATCAATTCTTATAATTAAGAAAAAAACAGTTCTCTGTACCTTTAAACTCGTCGTGAACATGCCATAGATATGATTTTATATATTCTTTGCCTTTTAGTTCATAAAACTATTCTCAAAAAACATTTTAGCTTCTTCATTCCTAAATTACACAACAGCCTCCCAAATGATCTCATACAGTCTTCCACATCATCGATTTTCAAAAACTTCTTAACTAATGCTTATTACAAATAGTCAATATTGGTAATTAGTTCTCGGATTTCACCCTGGAATTCACACTCCCTTCTTCGCAACTGATTGAATTCACCGTCCTACTAATATATATTAAATTCAGATTAAAACTTCCCCTGCTGCCAACTCTGCTGTCATTTCAGAGTCATATATAACCTCATGTTGACTTATGGATATTTTTTTTTTAAGTAATAAAGCCCCTTCTGCCCATTGGATCATTATACAGGGTGGGTAAAAAGTCCGTACAAACTTTAAAAATTCATAAAAACCAGAAAAATAATCGAAATAAAAAACGTTTTGCAGGGTTAGTACAGGGCCGTCTTAAGAGCATCACGGGTTAAATGATTTTTTTGAGTCCCTACCTGGCAAATTCTCGAAAAATTCAACTACTTATTTTTCTGAGGCCCCTATTCTCTTGAGGTGCCCAGGTGGGCCCATGCGTTAAGACGGCACTGGGTCAGCACCGCTAGGTCATAGGATTTTTTTTGACAGCAAAAAATAACTCAAAACAGCCGATAGATAGGTGGCGCTGATGTACACAAGTCAAAGAAAAGATACGCAAATAACGGACAGAATGCCTCCAAATCGTTTATTACAGCAGTATGTGTCCCACCTGACCACTACGACGTGGGATACACAGGGGATCACACATTACATGTTATCCCCCGTGGTGGTGGTCATGTGGAACACATACTAAACGAAACATCATAATAAACGATTCATAAAAATCAAAATCAAACGATTTCAAGGCATTCTGCTTGTTATTTGCGTATCTTTCTTTGACTTGTGTAAGTCAGCCCGCCTATCGGCTGTTTTTGTGTATTTTTTGTCACCTAGCGATGCTAACCCTGCAAACCGTTTTTTCATATTTCGGTTATTTTTCCAGTTTTTATGAATTTGTAAAGTTTGCACGGACTTTTTTGCCCATTCTGTATTATATTTTGTGTAATTGCATTATTTTCCCCTCAAAACCCTATTCCCTTTCCTATTGTGGTTCTTATATTTGTTCATGATTTTTGCTCTCTCCAAAATTACTAAACACTAATTCTATTTTACATTGTATGACAATTGTAATGTTTTGAGTTATAATCACTGTAACAACCAGTATGGGACCCCGGTGTCTCCTTGTTGGTTTTAAAAAAAAGTCAAATGTAATATTTTCATTAACATTATATATTAATAAACTGAATTGTGGAATCGGAAAAATGGAATAGGATAGTCCAAACTCTAATCATAGAGTAGAATTTCCATCGAGAAAATAATTTCTCTCTCCCTTCAAATTTTATGATAGCATATTGCAAAGTAATATGAAATTCTCAACAGCTCAGGAGCAATAAATACATTACATCCCTGTAGAGAGCAACTCCCACACTACGAAATGGACATGCTTCTTGACTAATGACGGTTGAGTAACACCCAAAGCTAAATATCGATATATGCGCGTTCGTAAGCCTGAACGGTTCAACTCGGGTAATTTTTTTTGGCTCTTGCCTATTGCACGTTTCACTTGAGTTATCTACCATGTCTCATTTCTTAAAAATGACTTCGGATGATACACAAGACGTCTAGACAGTATCGAATCTCAAACAGGAGCAGCTCATCTTCCATAACGCGTCTCGACCTATGAATGGATCATTAATTTCCTTCTTAAACACATATTTAATATTTTCACACTGAAGAAAAGATATACGTAAAACACGAACCGTGTGATCGTCTAAATGTGTAGTAAACTATAATCGACACTAAAGTGATTAATAAAATGCCAATTTTAATAAGAAACCCGATCCTATTGATAATTGGAAGAATAATCACTAAATGTTAAACTTGAAAAAATAAGGGTAGTCAGATGAAACCCATTCGAGTGAATGCATCAAGGTGACAGTGAGGATTAACGCCAATTCCGCTCATGAGACATAATTCTGTTTTCCTTGTTAGATTGATTTGTTTAAGTTCCTCTATCACGATTAAAGCATTCCGTAAGGATGCTGGAATTCAACTGGCAGAATCAACTTGCAAGCACCAAATAAACGGAAATCAAAGGCTAGTCATCACCATACTCCCTTCGGGCCAATAGGCTAAAAAACTACATTTAAATTATTTTAAAGGAGTTCCCCACTCGAAAATCATGAGCTCTCAAAAAATCTAGGCAACTTAACAAGCGGAAGGCCGCAGAAAAGTGAATGTTAATGAGCTATTTCTACGCTACAAAAAAAGGCCTAACTTGATTGGTTAATTAAACGGTGAGAATAAAATATAGATATTAAAATATTCTAATGTCTGGGTGCCATTCAATATGAACCAGGTCGTGGCGCACCAGTTTTTGACATGTACGTGAAAGTAATGAGATATACGATTACAAAACAGTGAATGCGGAAAAAGTTTTCCGCTTTGATTAAAATGAGAATAAAATTTGTTCAAAAGTTTGAATTTTTTATAGAAGAAGAAAACGATGACATAACTAGCAATTTGGAGAATTCTTTTGACGTTATAGAGAATGCTTCCTAATTTTCAACTCGCTATAACCGAGTATTTTTCGCATCTTTAACATTCTATTTCAAAATCGCTTGCAAAATCACTCGTTATAACGGACTTTTAATGTATTAAGAGTTGGAGATTTTTTTATAAAAAGATTAATTCTCTCGAAGGTCTCAATGCTCAAAATATCCAAATTCTACAGAATGAGACCCTCTGAAATTCACGAATAAACTGGAAACAACGTTAGAATAGGCATTTATGGCAGGAAAAAAATTCACAAAAGGCGTTTTTACAAAAAAAACAGTGGAAATAGGAAAAATACCATAAATGCCTTTTTTTGCCTAAACTTTCAGGCTCTAGTAACCAATAATGAATGAATTAATTTAATAACAAACTAAAAATATTTTCATAGAAGTCTCTGCGTAAAATTTGCAGGCGTACGCACCGAATAATTCACATCATTTACGATACTTTCTCATTGCTGCTCCCAATCCTTTGGAAATCATCCACTTTCATATAAAATGTAACGATTTCGGATTTCTTTTTAAAAGAGCAATAGTATTTAATATGTTGACGAGAATATAAATAAATATTAGAAAGGCTTCAGGAAAAAAAAAATAATAATAACGTCCCCATTTCGCGAACAAAATATCATCACCGACGTAAAAACGTATAGTTTTTTGGTGATACAAGTGGCTTAAGGGCTCGCGGATGCGCTTGGTTTAGTCGATAATCCTAGTAGTAGGAGGAGTGGTGGGGGATTATAGTAGTCCGGTACATTTCTAACTGGTTGCACACGAGAGCGTAGATGGTACATTGAATTAAGTGAAGTGGAAAATATATCACCGTGCGTCTCTTCCACAACCCCCCACTGTCTTTGTAATCAGATACAAGATTACTATTTCCCAAGATTTCGGGGTGTACATAAATATTCACAGATTTCACGTCTATTGTCGATGAATAATCCGAGTGAAGTCGTCCTCTCTGTACAGAAAATTCACACGGATTTCTTTTTGTGAAGGAATCCGAGGATCCCAATAAAAGAAACGAGACATGTTTCGAATTCTGTTCAAAAGAATCAGATTCTGATCACATAACATGAGATTCTTACATAAGAGAAGAGTGTCATTATCCAGATTTCAAACAATACAGTCGGCACCGCTTTACCATTTCACGTTTGAGGTTTTGGCAGGAAATTTGGATTATCCTTATTTGACGAATCGGCGATAAATCAGGCAACCTTGTGCTAACCTATCCACACGTTAGAAAGAGGGAGAAAATATGTATAAAAGCATAATAGATAAGAGTTTTTTAGAGTTCTATTTTTCACCCTCACCCTAGGTGCTCCCTTTCATTCTTATATGCATATTAGAAAGATATATGTGGTAAACTTATCATTTACAGGAGTATAGGAAGAAAGGATGAAAAGAAAGAGCTACTTCCGTAGAGACAGGGTTACTATAAAGCTTCGCGATGGCGAAAAAAAGAAAGAAAACAGAACTAGTTTGAATTTATTCCACAGGTGTTTGGACGCAATATTAAGCCACAGTGATGGTAAATAATTAACGAATACCCGCTTAAACTGAATTTTACCTCTGGAAACGAAATTTCTCCCTTAGAGACAATGTTAAAGTTCCCCTCCCAGTCGAATAATTTTAACAACTTTTATACCGCTTTATACAATGTTATGTATATAACCACTATGTATGTTACCGCTAAACTCGAAAGCCGTTAATGTGCACATTACCTAGCTAATCTGCAGATTAACTGATACCGCTAAAGTGCAGAAATCGGTTATTCTAGGTAACATACATATTTTTATTATAAACTGAACAATTGAAAATTATTTCAAATATGTCTTAAGACCCATGGAAAAACTAGATTTCAGGCCTGAATATGTCTATGCTCAACCGCGGGCCAAATGTGGCCTTCTGAGTCATCTGATGTGACCCGTGACCTCAGACCAAATTTTGCAAATATGAACTGAGCTACTCATTTCCAAATCCCATAAGTGACCTGCAGCCCAGTTACAGATCACTCAAGCGATCAGCGGTGCAGTTCCACATCAATTAAATGCTCCTTTACAAATCTGGCAGTGACGGATGAAAGCCATGTCAAAACATGAAAGCAGAAGAAACAGTTTTTTACAGATATTTCACTCTATCCATAGATATAACATTATATCTATCTTACGCAAATATATCTATGAATGTATTTGATTGTTTTATAAGTGGGCGTGACTCAACAAAATAATTAAATATTCTGTAAATTAATTGGAAATTATAGGACAGGGTTGGTAAGGTGTTTCATGTTCCACTTGGGCTCGTCTGTCACCGCTTTCGTTTGGTAGAGCAGGCCCCGTTCACCCTGTGTATCCCGATTTTATCCTCTTTATAAGCCGCACTTGATACATTGGACTTTCAATGTATTTGTGGAATCTTGTTATAGCGTTAGCTCTAACGCCCCCCGATACCGTCTGAAGAGATATTTGTTTAAATAAATCAGGTGTTCTCCAAAGTGTGTGATATCAGTCTGAGAAAAAGAGTATAGATTAAAGGTAGAATTAACCAAGTTTTGACTGTAATTGTTAAGTCCAAAGTCACTGGAAAAAGTTCGAATTGTCCAATTAATCTATCCGGATTCATAAAAATGACTATCCATAAAATACATATTTTGATCATCAACATTCACATAAAATAATAGTTATCAATTATTAAAATTTTACCACCAGTTACGAAACTGTTTCCCAAATCTCAATAATTGATAGTTATAATAATTGATATTACATTTTTCCATTGCTCTGGAATCAGCGTCATTGCAGAATTTATTAACCATACTCAAAAAGCCCGATTTACGGAAACAGATCATGATCCACACTCATATCCATTACGAAACTGTTTCCGAAATTTTTTCTAAACCATTCTTATGCTCTATCAAAGAATTACACTTTTACTTAATATTACAAAATTTTTACTTTCCGATACTTTCTATACTCTTATATACTGCTAATAAGTAAGTAAAACAGGATTTCGAAACTTCTATTTGCTTTTGAAAGTTTGTTGTTCAACAACTTGATCGAGAAAAGCAAAGTATGGCTTCCTGCATAATTTTTCCTAACTCTAAATTTACTCAAAAAAAAAAACAAAAAAAAAAACAGGATTTTTTTTCCCTTCAAACATCGAATTATCCAAAAATTCCAACTAAACAAGAAATTTTAAAATTAAATTAAATAGAAAACACAAAGATGGTTTATTCTAAATTTTTCAAAGTTCTACAGTATTCTATCATATCTACTGAGGAGAGATTGTCGAAAATTATTTTTTATAACATTGAATCCTGTGGGTTGGCTTAGGAGGTTGGGGAGAAGGGGGGGGGGAGAAAGTCGAGCTTCAGAAAAAAAGAGGGAGGACGGTAGTACGAATAACGGCCGTATTCACCATCACAGTTTCAACTGCAATCGCAGGTGAAAGGATTGAAGATCGAAACGGATTGGTTAAATTAAGGATTTTAACCAATCCGTGTCGATCGCTGATCGTTTAACCTGCGATTGCAGTTGAAACTGTGTTGGTGAATACGGCCGTAAGTTGTGAGATCTATGCCTACAAATACAAGGCAACAACAGGCAAAATTGCCAATGAGGTGGCTGAATAAAGATGCCCGTAACAAATATATACGTCACATTCCTAAAATACAGCAACCCAATTAAAAGTGCAATCATAAAAACTATACATAATAAAATATATAGTACAATGTGCTCAGAAAAAGTATTTATGGTTGTCTTTTCTAAGTATTTATCCCGAATTTGTTATATGCATATTAATTTTGTGCCTCTATGCTTTGAAGCGATTCTTTTACATGGGAAAATATCTACCAAACTATTGTGGGTAACCGCAGAGGAACCATGAATTGGGTAAGGGAACCGGGAGTGACAAAAGTGAGAACTATAGCCGGAGATAGACTTGAAAGTCTTGGTGGGGGTATGATGATACTACATTAATAAAAACATTAATTTTAACAATTAATCTCAAAATGTTAATGCACGTTCTACAAAATGACGCAACACCTCGCAACAAGGAATATCGAATAGATGAGACGTGTCAATGGTCATTTCTCTTTGTATTCAGACTATTATTCGGTCACAGATGTAAGCAAACTCAACAAGAAAAAAAAACAACCTCCCATTTGATCGGCTTCCCATGTTCCGAAAGTTGCTTCTATATCCGACACCACCACCACAACTATATGAGAAGCGAGAGAGATCAGGTTCAGCCCGTTCCATCATCACATGAGGTGGCACCGATGAGGTGAGAGGCCGAGACACCTGATCATATTTAAAGATCTTTTTACCTATAACCAGTTCTTTTTTTTTTATTTTATGACCCAGAAACGTTTCAGAATTTATTTTATTTTATTTTTCCTGGTCTTTCACTGTCCGTGAACTTGCAGCTGCATTGCCGCTAGGGACTAAGTCCATCAAGCTATACATATTGAATGCAACAAGTATTGGAGGGGGGGGGGGGGCAAGAACCAACAAAAATGTGGTTTGAAAGAAAAACCAAAACGATCATGAATGAAAAACCTGAACGAGGCCAATGTCTCACAGAGAGACGGTTGTGGGTTTCAGAGGAAAGAAAGCGGCCCGATGAGGTCCATCTAGTAAGGCTAACGAGAGAGAGGTGTTCTATGTGTATTTAATATTATCAGAAAAGGAAGCTAATGAAACAGCTTGTGCATGTGTGTATGTATATATATATATCGGAATTTCGCCAATGAAATACTAAAGTGGACATGTTCTGCGGTCAACCGTTTCTTTGGAGGACAGGAAAATCCTCTTGTTGAAACGAAGTCAGTGACATTTCGCTACCTACGCGTGCCGAAACGAAGCCATCTGTTATAAAGGTTGCAGGGTCAGTATACAATTGATCGATATGTGTGTGCGTGTACAAACTTGCACTCCGATCAGTAATGAAATAATATACCCCATGACCCTCATAAGCAGAGGCGTATTTACGAAGGGGGAAGGGGGGGTTGGGGTATAGCCCGGAAGGCAAGTTCGGAGGAAGGGGTGGAAAATTCGAGGTATGGGGATTGGACAAGAAAATTATTATAATTTCAATAACCAAAGTTGGCAGCAAAAAAAAATTTTACTGCCCACAAGCGGTAAAACTACAAATCCGCCTCTGCCTAGAGAGTAAGGGGACTAACTAGGTCAGTGAATGACGAAACGAGCGATCTAGATAGCAGGGGACATGGCCAGTGAGTGATCAAAAGTATGAACTAGAGGTTGGGTAAGCGTGTGAGTGACTGATAACAGGGAGTACAAGCATGGGAATGACCAAAAGAGTGACCTTGAGACAGAGGGACCGGGTCAGTCAGCAATCAGAAGAGGGGAAAGTTGGGCTGAGTGGGCTGTAGCCCAGGGTGGCAAATTTGTGTAATGAGTGGTAAAGAAAATAAGACTAGAATGAGAGAAGAGCGGCAAAATTTTAGTAGCCCACAGGCGGCGAAACAACAAATCCGCTTCTGCTTAAGTAATGTTAGAGTTCTAGGGAAAAGCCAACTGGAAACCCTTACGGTGCGATCGACATTATTCAATTTTTGTCTCTAGAAGTAGGTAGATCACCTTTGAAGTACTACGCGGACTCGTCCACCATCATCGGATAAAACGGTGACTCAGTGCTATCGCTATATTCCAGCGTTTCCCAAAGTGGGCCGGCTATATCGCCCATTAGAGAGCTATGGGACATACCAAATGGACGATAATATGAGTGATACAATATAAGATCCTATGGGATCGCTCAGGGAGAAAGGGCGATAATTAAAAAAAGTTTGTCAAACTATGCTATATTCAATCGCTGTTCCCACATAAGTGTGGGGCCATTCAAGTATTACGTAAGCAGATTTATAGCCATTTTTGACCCCCTCCCCACTTGTCAGCAAAATTTCGTCAGCAGCTTAGAATATTTCATATATCTTTATAAAGGGTGGTTGATGACGTAAGCAACCTTCAAACCCCCCGTCCCCCTTGTCATCGAAAGTCAGCTAATCCGGAACCCCCTCCCCCCCTCGATGCTGACGTAATACTTGAATGACCCCTGTGCTTGATAATTTTGTCCGATTTCTTTCTTGTGAGACACTGATCAGGGCCGCCGCGACTAGGGAAGGCCAGATGGGTCTTGTACCACGGGCAGTAAAGACCCTGTACCGGCGGAAAAATCATTGAATTCAATATCTGTTCAAAGTTTCTGTCCGGATAAGCAAATTGAGGCTTATCCAGATAACAAATACAACGCCACAACAGGCAAATTGCCCAACGAGGTGGCTGATTTAAGAACATCATGGATCCCCGAGTCATTTTTTGTTGGCCCTACCTACTACTGCTACACCACGCATGCACCCCATCCCGCCCCGCGGAACCCCAACGCATCGTTGTTTCCAGTAGCAGCTCATTCTGATCGACACTTCTCATCCGTATATAATCACTATGCCAGTCTCCTGAGCGAAAGTATTCATGTTTCACAACGTCCTTAAAATTGTCATATAGATGCTTTTTTTTCTTGTTATGCTAGATATGACGGCTCTCTAGGGGCGAAAAGGGTTGAAGACCTCCAATACAAAAATGTTTTGTTGACAGCAGGCTCCTTTTATGGCTTGACCGAGGTCATAAAACTCTCGACATCAAGTCGGAGAAGGTAACGATTCCTTAATTAAGTAAACTTTCCCTACCTCTGGAGATTGTTGTTGGACATTTAACGAAGAAATGGGTATCCAATGTAACAAAACAACACCGTTATCAATCAGACTCGAAAATACTTCTGCTCAGAAAAAAAAACAAAAAATCAGAAGTAAACAACTTTCCCAGCGGCACCTCAGATAAATAAAAGATGAAATAAATGCCGAACAAGGAAAAGTTATTTTTCTCTACGCTAAAGTGAATTTTATACAGCTTAAAAGCGAAAACAGACCATCCCTTAAATTATCATACACAAAAAAAAAACAACAATGGGGTGATAATTATCTCCTCGTGTTCTTGATGATGTTTTTGTTGAGCTCGTTTTCATCGAAATTATTCACCATTAGGGACGGGATGTCGATAACCTTAAAGGTATTGAATCCTATTTACAAACTGCGTAAGAAAATTCAATGTTAAGATCATCAAACTCTGACCTCATTCCTTGTGTTAGAAAATAGAGCGCTATTAAAACGACGGCTACTTATAGCTCGGAGCGGGATAAAGCCAAAGAAATTGTATCACGAAACATCCGTTTTGTTCAGCTTTTTATCTTCCTTTCTCGCTTTTCCTTATTTCTCTTTCCTTTGTCTTTATTTTTCCATTTAGAAGAGAGAGAGATATATACACTGTACTACGTAAGAGGTTGACAATAGGAGTCCCGCAAATGGAATTACAAAATAATGATTCACGTCACGAAAGGATTAGGCTACGTACGTGCAGGCAAAAGTTAATTAAATTGCTACAAATGTTGCGACTGGCAACGACGCTGGAATTTCCGCGTAAAAATACTCTTACTGTGGAGTGAAATGTCCGAACTGGGGGGGGGGGGAGACAGAATACGCTGAAGAAGACATTGACCTTCCATGACAGTGATTTATCGCGCATAGTAACGAAGGCCAAAGTCTAGGTCAACTTTAAAGTTTATTTAAACGATTACTGCTCTGCTGTAATAAAAATAGCCGAGGTCCTTTTAAAATGTTCTTGAATGTCTTCCGAAAATACTTTACATCAAGGGGGTCTTCAACGTTAGGCCCGCTGGAAAATTTGCGTGCACCAACCCCCCTTAAAGGGATTTAAGATTGAAATTAGTCTCGGAACTATTTTTTGATTAATTAATAATTAAATTAATTAACTTTTTAGAATTAGTGAAAAAAAAACTGTTTAAGAACGAATCGAAATTAATAGTTAATAAAAGAAATACAGCGAAACTCCTCTAAGACGGCCATTCGGCGTTCGCAAAAAAAAAAAAAAAATGGCCGTCTGAGGAAGTGATTGTCGAATAGGGGCTGTATGACAGAAAAAGCAAATTTCAGGGGGTGTGCCAAAATAACGGTTTTCAGTGTCACAAAAATCTTATGCACAATTTACTTACGATACCCACGAAACAGGTACATATAAAGTGAAACCTCGCCACAATGATACGCGATGTAACGATAAATCCCCCTACAACGGCATTTTTTCAAATATTGTTTCTCGATACAACGATATCATTTACTATGATAAACTCCTCTATAACAATAATTTTAGGAAGATTTTGAAACGGCTACAACTTCTATTAATTTTATTTTTCGCTCGAAATATCCTACAGTATATTTTCTGTAACTCATGTCACATGTTTCAGTTCTACCGCGGACGTCTAAAATATCGGTGTTGGGCATCATCTAATCACCAATACCGAACACTTTTGGTATTGCTACTTTTTGTGCCGTACCCTTAAAGTGCATTGCGGTAAACCCCTTTACAGGAGCAATACACATCTGAATTTCTTTTATCAGCTAATCAATTAAAATATTTTGCAGCGAATAAAATACGCAAAAGCGCATTTTTTGGCGATACTGAAAACGTCAATTTAGAAAAGTTGCCAACAGTAGCATAAATTTGATGACACTTGATAATTGACTGTAGAGGAATAATCTTTAAATCGCGACAAAGATATTTTTTCTTGGTTCGCTATCGTTATGTATATCGAGGTTTCACTGTATCTTATGCAAAGCTTGAAATACCATACCATCCGATCAATTCATTAATTTGTATTATCCAGGGTCTGTTCTTTCCTTATAGCAAGCACTGTACATGTTCTTTCATCATATTTCTGTTACTCCCTCACTGTTGTTCTACTGAATCTATGAAGAAAGTATCCTCAAAGCCGAAACTTCATCCTTTACCTATTCAGTAAAGATCATAGACTATTTGTCTGGTTTACCCTGTCACCCGGGGAGCAAATTTTTAAGTCATCTCACCAGCTAGCAGAAACCATATAGCATTAGTCTTTGTCATCCTAATTACAAATGTTTCCAACCTGATAGTGTCATACATGAACAGAAAATCATTGATCCGAAAAGGTATTTATGCTGATGTATAAAGATCATAAGGTTATACAAAAAGAATTACCGGCTCTGAATGCACTAGGAAGACAAACCGCACAAAAACTTGTATTTTTAAACTCTTATCTACAAGGAAGTGGCCGCGGACAGGGTGGCAGCTGACCGCATGCACAGGTGGCTGTGGAATGACGGCGATTTTTGTATCATGTCTATGGAGCCTATTATCCGTTCCAAGGAAAACTCGCCGCGAACTGGAGCTATATATATATATATATAAAATTTCGGAATAATTAAAAGTCTTCAATTATTTTTGTCCCTTGTTTATCTCAGGGCCCGATCGGCCCCTTTTATTAAGATATCACTAAATTATATGAGTTGGTGGCTCGCGGGCTTCGTGAGAAAATTTCAGTGTGGCCTGTCGTGTCTGAAAGGTTGAAGACCCCTGCTGTACATACTCGTGCATAAGACGAGCAATTCTCTTCGAACGGTTGGCCTATTATTTACTAGAGCCCGGAAGTTCAGGCAAAATACCATAAATGGCTATTTTAAAAAAAAAAAATTTCGTGAAAATGCCTTTTTTGAAGCTTTTTCTGCCGTAAATGCCTATAACGATATTATTTTATACTTTTCCTTGAATCTTTAGAGATCATATTCTTAAAACTCATATATTTTAGGCTTCGATGATAGAAACAGCTTTTTACAAAAATATCAATTCTTAACATTAGTTCTTATCAGAAAGCCCCAGTCCATTTAAAATATCCTTCATTTCCAACTCAACTCATTAACGGCAGTAAATTGCAGTATAGCGATATGGTCGGAGTTGGTGTGTGGTGAAGTGGCCCCATTTAAATGCAAATATGCGTTGATGCCTGAGAGACAGACATCTGATAAAACTTAGTATTGTCAGGCATATAGAAGTGACAAAGACTTTTCATCTCTTCTATATAGTTCTCAGCTAGCCATCAGCATAACAAATTTACATGGAGTTTATAAGAGCAGATTTCAATTAAAATATCCTTATTCACTATTTATAGTAGTGAATAAACATGACGACATGACATTTACGGGGGGAGGGGGGCTTAGTGGGCTGTAGCTCAGGGCGGGAGGAAAGAGTGGGCGGAGGGTGGTGCAATTTGTGTAACCTTCAATGAATCTACCTCTGCCCAGCAGGACGTACGCAGGATCGACCTTTGTAGAGGGCACAAAAAGTTTCTTCTCGAGAAATTTTGAGTCACCACCGTTCAAAAAAGAATTTAAATTTCACAGAAATTGGTCAATATAGCACCTAAAGGGTATTTTCTTTCGATATTTCAATTTTTTCACTGGAATACATTTTTCCTAAATTTTGGGCGGCTCCGGGGTGGGGAGTCACGGGCTCTCGAGCACCCTCTGCTGCCCAGACAGCAGACTAGGCCAGTGAGTGACCATAAGAGTGTCCTAGAGAGTTCGTAACCGCGTGAGTGAGCAAAATAGAGAGCATCTGTAAGCACGTGAGTGTCCAAAACAGTGTGAAGCACGTGAGTGTCCAAAACAGTGTGAAGCACGTGAGTGTCCAAAACAGTGTGAAGCACGTGAGTGTCCAAAACAGTGTGAAGCACGTGAGTGTCCAAAACAGTGTGAAGCACGTGAGTGTCCAAAACAGTGTGAAGCACGTGAGTGTCCAAAACAGTGTGAAGCATGTGAGCGAAGTGAGTGGCTGACCAAAACAGTGTGAAAGCATGCGAGTGGCCAAAACAGTGTGAAAGCATGCGAGTGGCCAAAACAGTGTGAAAGCATGAGAGTGCCCAAAACAGTGTGAAATCATGTTAGTGAACTGCATAGGCGGAAATAGACTTGGAGGTCTGGGGGGGGGGGCACGGTAATTATTGCTGAGAGGCATGATGATGATGTCAATTCATATATACATACACACAGTAGATCAGTCGACTCCACCATTGACGCTTGGGGGGGGGGGCAACACCCACTAGAAACTTCTCTAGTAGGTGTTGGCAAGACCCACTTAAAACAGAAATTGATTCTTCCAACGAATACAAGTAAACAAAGGAAATACGTGAAGCGTTTTGAGAAAGAATTTAAAAAATTCCAGCACCTCGGATCATCCGGAATCTCGAATAATCGAGACCTTACTGTATGAGGGTCAGTTAGTTTTTTGGGGGATAAACTCTAGTTTTACAACCCAACCCTTCTTTATAGAAGAGCAGGGTGTCCGGCCGTCCCGCGAATGTAGAATGGAATTACGGGCACACGGAGAAATAAATACACTGAGACTCCAAACAAGATTAACGGAATTGTTGGTGATTGATAAGCAAAGCCATTTACGGTGCAATACCGTCGAAATACATATGATCCTACTTGGGTACGGTCTGGGAATCTCAATCACAGAAAGAGAGAAACCTCAAGACAGCAAGATTTGGTTTCCCTTTCAAAAAGGAAGTATGTAAAATGTTGACAGGTGCCACAATCGTTGTATTGTGGGGGTTCTCAGAAAAACCACTTCACCGGGGAGAGGACGCTATAATGCTGTAAAGATAGTGCGGCCCTTCATGCACGGAAAGCCCACAAGTATAGCTCATACGTCAAGATGACCGAAAGGTGTTAGTTACTATGAAGTGTTGGTCCACAAAACACAAGTACAACAGCATATGTGGCCGTGCGAATATCGTCACGGAATCTGTTTTGCTAACGGGGTTGGCAGCATAGTCGTAGTTGGTCAGCTCCTCAAGTTGGTTATTTTGTGCGGTTTTTCCACTTCGAGGTGCGAATGCGAGTCGGTCTTCCATTTGGCAAAGTCTTCCCACAGAGATCTGGTAGACCTCTTCATCACGATACATAACATGAAAATATCCAGAGTTTACGATCTTCACTTTAAAATATGGAGAAAACACCAGCAAGAACACGAAAAAAAGCACAACTCGGATAACATAAATACATAGCAGGCCCACACATACAATAATTCAGAACACATTTCGGCATGTACCGATTCGTTAGAAATTCCGTAGAAGAACGTGCATGAACGATTAAGTAGTAGTAATGCAATCAGTATTAGCCAATGAATCTTGTATAAATGAATATTAAGACATATATAGTAAGTCCTAATGTGGTTTTTATCTCATCAACCGTTCGATGTAGAGGTATAGTTCTAATGTAAAAAATGTTCAAAATGTGTTCAGAAATCACTACCATTTTCGAGAGTGAAAATACAGCGTGACCCAAAATAAAAAACTAAATTTTTATACTGTCCCCTAACCTCCAATTAGAAAGTTTTTGCCCACTCTCGGCTGAGGCCAACAAAGAATCTTACATTTCTAAATGCAATATTCGCAAAGATATTTGAATTCGAAACCCAGAGAAAAGTTGCGAAACGACAGCAAAAACTAACGGACAACGCTCTTATCCCTTATTTATGAAGCTCTTTCCCAACTTTTCTCCGATTTGTGAATACTAACATCTCAGTTAATATTGCAGTTAAAAACATGAGATTTTTTTGTTCAGCACAGAAGAGACAGGGCAATAACTTTTTAATTAATTGAAAGTTAGTTCACAGAGGGACCGTATAGAAATTGTTTTTTTTATTTTGTTCCACACTGTATTTTCTCTCTGGAAACTGTTAGCGATTCCTGAACACATTTTGAGCATTTTCTAAAACTGAAACTACTGTATATCTCCACGACGAACGGTTTATGTGATATAGGCCGCATTAGGACTTACAGGACACCCTGTATATTTAATATACCGAGAGTCAACAAGTCCAGCTACCAAATTAACGTTTCCAAAAAATATTCCGGGTATTCGCCATTTATTCCGATTCCCAGCAGTCAATAACCAACCATACAAAGAAGTTTCTGGTGCGAAGATATATTTTGGAAAAAAAAAAAGAAAATTCACCTGCCTCTGCGGGGTATCGAACCCAACTTCTTTCGCTATCCGGGTGAAAGCACTAGACTACAAAAGGCAACGAATATCTCAATCTTTCCCTGGACCTCGTGTGCACTGAACGGTACCGTACATGGAAGGTCCGACCTAACACAGGCCAAAGCTCGCAATTGCTGATAATGCCACCAGATAGCGCCTTATCAGATTTTGTATGGATAGCGGAGAGTGACATCATCCTCGGATAAGTCGCCAGTATTGTCAGCAATTATGAGCTTTGGCCCGAGTTAGATCCGACCGTCCATGTACGGTCCCGTTCAGTGCACACGAGCTCCAAGGAAAGATTGAGATATTCGTTGCCTTTGTAATCTAGTGCGTTCACCCGTAAAGTAAAAGGACGTGTGTTCGATTCCCCGCAAGGGCAGTCGAGTTTTCTCTTTCCAATATATATATCTTGGCATCAGCCAGCGGTTAAAAACCTTTTTATGGATAGTGACATCATAGTTTCAGTAATCAATTTTTGGAAAGTTGCGAAACCACCAAATAATGGTACATCGAAATATTTTTAATATTCTCTCAAAAAACTGAAAGTCGGACTTGCTGTTTTCGTCGATCAATTACAAAGTAACCGGTATCCACAGTTCAATAACTGACATTTAATCAACATAAAAGGATTAAAAAAAATCTACGCACTTAATTTCTCAGTTTAAAGTGACATTGAATATTGTGAGAATGATCGAGTGATGTGCATTTATCACAATTGGGTATCGTAATCCGAACCCATCATGAGGAAACAAAAAAAAAAAAGTTTCCATCGGTGATAAGGTTCACACTGACGTAAGCTTTTAGGTCATCTAATCACGCGAAGAGAGAAAAAGAAACCTTCACCTTCGGTTGAAACTTTCATCTTGTTTAAAATTTCTTTTATATTTTCTTATCCGTTCATACACACGATATCAATGGAAAGAAACAATAGCCTTTTTTTTTTTTTCTCATATTCAAAAAAATAGTCTTTTTCCTTTCGTAGTGAATAATTTTTTTCTTTTTTCCGTGTGTGATTTTTCTCCACTCGTTATAGCGTCCAGCAACGATATCACGAAGATCCTCATGAACCAGACAGATCTAGGTCGAATGATCGACGTACTAAATGGATGGATGAGATTCAAAGTTGCGTTATATAGGGAGAGGTTTTTTTTTTTTTTCCTTCTTTCTACTTCGAGAACAAACAATCTCTAAAGTCTGATGGTATTATTATTTTTTTTCAAATATTATTCTTGTTTCAAGACTGATGTTTTACGATGCAAGTATTCCGTGATGGACAAGTCTAGAAAAAAGAAATCAAATAGCGATATAAAAAGGCGATACGAGCGTTACTTGTTTCTAGATTCGGTGTAAAATAACGTTCATTCAACTCGGTTTAGAGAGATTTTTGAATCAGGTTAAGCATTTCACAATCTTATAAGTTTTTCTTTTATATATGCAGTGAACGTCACTTATTAGAATCACGGATTAATGGTATCATTCGGGTATTATCAGTTTTGCAAAGAACTGAACGGACCAATATCATAACACGGGAAAAAATTAGTTTTTAGCTATCAGTACTTCGGATAATGTTACCTTTTTTTTTATTAGTTTTTTTGTTTATTCTGAAGCTAAGGTTTAACCAAACTTTCTTTTTGTAAGTTATCGTTATCAGGCTGCAAGACTAAGTAGGGGGCTAGAAGGTGTTCTCTCCCCCCTCTCTTGTTAACAAATATTTCCGAACTTGATGCAGTAATCAGTCCGTAGTAGTCGTTGTGATCATATACGTGTGGAGCTGCTTTTGCAATAAACTTCCTACAGTGAAGGTAAATGTGGTGACGAAAATAATTTTTTTCGCTTCAGTTCTTGATCAGTTTCACTCCGTTGACAGCATCCCAACTCATTTTTCTGAAATTTGCAAGGGAATCCATGAAACGTATTGTACATTGATAAAAAGTATCGTATATCGTAATGTACATTAGACAGTTCAATTGAAAGGTATCGCAAAAGCTGAGCAAGAGCATGATTTTGGCTCGAAGAAAGAAAAAGTTGATTTTAGAATAGAATTAAAAAAAAATGATTTTGAACAATTTGCAACCAATTACGTTGAGAAGATAGACAGTTGTCTCGTTTTACTACACTATGGTAAGCGTACTTTCAAACCAAACGTTTTTCGGATATACTTATCATTCTGTTATCAGAAACCCCCGAGTCCCGATGTGATCACATTAAGCGGTGTGGACAATATATATGAGTGAATTCGGAAAGTTTCGTGGTGTTTTACTTCTTTAATAAGTTTGGGAATTTAAAAGAATTTTCAAATGCATTAGGTGATGTAAAAATGTTAAAAGGCTTATCGACAATTTTTGAAGTTTTTTCTTAAATAAATTCTGAAAGGAATACGAAAATTAAAAAGTTGTCATTAACTTAAAATTTGCCAAACCGCTAATTATGATTATTAGCGCAGTTGGCGTCGGAGAAGTCACCAAGTTACTATTCACCTTGCTTAAAGAATCACAGCCGATGTACGTTACGGGACTGGATGGCAGGTAAGAACTAGGGACAGAGCGGCCAGATCATGCGGCTGAGAAACCGGAACAAATCCTGATAAAAACAGATCAAAACACGTTGACATTTGCATCATGTGTGACAAAGTAAAAAGCATTTCTGTGGCGTTCCACGTGTGTGTGTAGGAACCACTTGAATCATCGTCGAAGAAAAAAATTAAAACTAAGTGTCAAATTTTTTTTTTGCATTTAAACCCGCGTCGGTCACGTGGGCGTAAAAATAAATGCCCGGTCGAAATTTGTACAGGCTCCTGACATGTTGAGCAAGGGTTGAGCTACTAAAATTTTAAAATCCACTTTCGTGGTTTGAAATTCGAATCAACTTGTGTCAGGACATTTGACTTAGAGGCCATTGACTTAAAGAGAAAAAGTAGGCAATCCATGCCTAGTGTAGACGATTTGTTTGTCTGTAAGCGAATGCTGCTTAAGTTTAGTGGATAAAACTGGGTTGGGGGATCAGGGATAATGCTCCACTTGGCCAGAAATCAAGCCCTTGCACAGTAAATATGTAATTGTATAAATAGGTTTTTTTTTGTGTTTTCGCTTCCCCCCCTAATGCAAATTAGGAGTTTTTGCCATGAATAACGTGAGGATATGCACCGAAAATTAATTTTAAACAAGTTAAATGTATGAATACTCATATTTCGTATTGGTCGAAATGAATACATGCCCAGACCATGTCGTGCTACAGATTCGTCCAACTCTGCAATGACTCATTAGCATCTAATTAATAACATTGTCATCACTGTTGAAAAAAGGACAAAATAGATAATTATTTCCTCGCCATTTTCTAAGAGGAAAAATATTCCGAAAGACTCCATTGTATTCAGCGAAATAGAAAAAATAAGAATCCATTTTATGAATTGATTGTTGCTGCGAAAAGTTACAGAAAAGAACACTTTTAATTATCCAAATCAAGTTTTCCCCAATTCTGGTCCTACATTTTCCAAGTACAAAACGCCGCTATTCACAATAGAAACTTGAAAATGTACCCAAGGACCATGCCATTTGCTTCCATTGAAAGATAATTCAAAACTGTTTCTGAATAAATGTCTTGAGTATTTAATGAGACAAACTTAAGAAAAAAAAAAAAAAATGGGTCAAAGGTCAGGTGAAATAATTTGAAGTAAAAAAAGGACCTCAAACGATAAAAGACCGTTTTGAATTAGGTCGAACGATTCAGACCCGATTACTGAGCAATTCGACATTATGAGCTGGTAAAGATGTAATATACCAGCAAAATACTATAATAATTTCGAGTGTTGAAGAGGAGAAAATGAAAATCACTCGAGAGACTGATGATTTCTTAAAGTCCCGGATCTCTCTCTCTCTATGTATGTATATACACACCATTTTCTTTCCTCTTCCTTCATCTTCGTTAGTCACGGTTTACTAAGAAAGTACACGAAGATGAAACAAACTTTGTGTCGAAAACTCAGAATGACTGCAATAATCTGAGAAAAAAAAAAACAGTGCTGTCAGAACAATCTTTTTCTCGTTTTTTCTTCTCCCGACTTTTTCCGAATTCTCATTTCGTGTTAAATAACAAAGAGAAAGAGAGAGAAAATGCTTATCTTTCCCCAATGGGAACTTTTTTGAAAAAACACCAGCGGAAAAGATAAAAAGATGTTATATAAATATTAACCCAATTACGGGCACCGCGAGAAGATTCTCGTAGAATGCTTAAAAAGAGACTTACGTCTGGGAAACTCGGTCACAGAGTCGTCATCATCAAACGGCCACTTTTCTCGTATAGGAGAAGTTTACAGAAACCAGGATACGCTAGTGAATGTCTCTTTCTCGAACCAGAGAAAAGACACCTTTTTTTTTTTTTGAAAGCTACTTTCCTGGAACTGAAGACAGAAAGAAAAAATGCTGCAAGCCTAACTAACGGCAGTAGCAGTGCAAGTTACTCTCGAGAAAATTTGAATATCTATCTACCTGCGGTCATCATCATTTCGTATGAGTGATGACCGACTACTACAGAAAAAAATAGAAAAGAAAACGCGATCCACAGCAAGTTCAGACGATCCACGGACTTTGACTCGGTCCAGTTCAGCTTCGACAAAAAAAATACATGAATAATTCAATTCAATAGAATTCGACCACGTGGAAAATAAGAACTTTTCACAGTGCAAGGCATGCATGCTCAACCCATGGACCGCGGGACAAATGCGGACCTCGGTGTCATCTGATGTGGTCCACGACTAGTAATCAAACGACGACAGAGTTAAATCACTTAAGTTGCCCGTGGCACGTTTCGAGATTTCAGTGGCTCGCGGCACGTATCCAGATCACTAAAGCGATCCCTCTCCCAAGCACATTTCCAAATCACTTGAGCGACCCGCGGCACACCACACTTTTAGTTTAACGTACGTTTAGGCTCGTACAGATGTAAATTACCCCAAGTGGCTGACGCCACATTTTCAGATATCTCGAGTTGTCCACGGCACGCTTCGAGGTCATTTAAGTGGCTCACAGCATACTTATCGCCATCAAACAAATCAATAATCGTCGTCATCATTACAAATCACTTAAAGGGCCAGCGGAATTTTTATAGATCGTTTTAATGGCTCGTGTCCTTTTTCCAGAACATTTTAGTGACTAGAAACGCACTTCTAGATAACTTAATTTTCATGCGGCACATCTAAAGATCACTCAAGCCGGCCAACGGCACACTTTAAGATCCTTTGCAACACATTTCCAGATTACCTGAGCGACTCGCGGCGTATTTCCATATAAGTTGAGTGGCCCGCGACATGTTTCCAAACCAAGTGGCCTTCACCCCCCCAAAAGATTGTGCTGCACCCTTGGTTTAAAAAATAGTTTCCCAATCTTATTGTTCTGCATCACCCCCTTCTTCAAAAAATTTCTCATCGCCCCCAACCAACAGGATTCTATGCTAAATTGAAAGCTTCTATCCCCCTCCTGGACCTCCCATCGTCCCTTTCCAGGGGACGATACTGCCCATTTTGGGAAACACTGGTTTAATGTATTCGACTACGTTGAAAATGTCATTTAGGAAGAAACTACCCGATCGCAAAATTTTGCACTCTCTTTACCACCCGATATTTTTGACATTACTTACCTATCACCCTTCAAAAACCACATGAAGCAATATCTATTTCCAATTAGTGACATCGAGAGTATTTTTTGTTCTCCGCTTCTTTTTCAGTTATATTATGAATCAATTCGATCTTATAAATCGCAACAACATCATTACACTGATTTTCATTATTCGTACTGATATGAAAGTTTTGCAATGTATATTTCATGAAAACAGAAGGGAGTGCAATGTGAAAGTAGTGTACAGATATTTGATTTTGTTCTCATTAATATATTGGCTTTCCCCCCCTCGCAAAAATTGTTCTTTTTTTTGTTTTTATTTTCTTCATTTATATCTACTTATGCCCATTGTTATTTATTATTTTGAATTTGCAATGTGTCAACCAGTATGGGTCTCTAACCCGGGTTCGAATCCCACCATCGCCACAATGCTGGTCAGCTGAAGCTGGTTTTCCGTGGTTCCCAACTTCGAGGAGCGAATGTGAGCCGATCTCTCCACCCTTCAAAAAGTCTCGCCACGATGAGCAAACGGTCTACAACAGTACAATTATTCAATCATTGCACTTCACCCATAGTTAGAAAAATTGATGGCAGAATGATACACATAACAAGCATTGCACAGTAACAAAATTTATGTTAGGTTCACGACACGTACACGCACATTCCACCATGTACCATATTCGTCAGAAATTCACAGAGGAATGTGGACCAGGTGCATGTGGGGTTTAGTAGTAGTATGGGTATCAAGACAAACCCCCCGCCCCCTGGTTGATTTTTTTTCTTATCTTAAAAAAAAAAAATTATGTAACAAATGAAAACAATTAAGGGAATTTGAAAAATTCTAGAAATTGATAGATTTCCCCCTCCCCATTTTTGTTGTGAAAGCCTTATTTCTTTTTCTTGTGATTACAAAACAGGCTTTGTTTTGTTGATTTGACGCTTAGAACTGAAGTTGCATCCATTTTAGTATTGCATTTTTACATCAAGTAATGATCTGTGAATGAAAACTTGAACGTGTTCTACGAAGAATGCTATTTTCGGCAATTCACTTGTTTGAAACATTTATAAAAATCTGATTGTATCACCACAAAATTTTAATACGACGCACTGCCATATATTGTTAAGATTATGAACCAAAATCTAAGGTTATTACATGAATTTGTGTAATGTATATACATATATATAGTTTTTTATAACCTGTGTTCACAAAACATTCACTTCAACTGATTTGGGTTAACTCATATGAGCATACCATAACCATCCTTTAAATTTTGATTCATAACCTGCATCAACACTAACTGAATATATTGTGAAAACAACACATTTCATTAATACAATTTTGAAATCGTGTTTCGAATGTTACATGGATCTTGCGTAAAAGTTCACACAAAAATACTTTTTTATAGAAAATGACAGTCAAAAACTTATTGTTTTAACGTTTTGAGACACTTTCTATCAATAAATATTAATAAAGTTTACTTCACTACCATTTTAGAAGAAAGTACTAAGAAAGGTAATCGGATATCTTAAGTGGTCTATCTTTTGACACGGTGAAAAGCTATGCTCTTAATAGAAACATAATTAAAAATATATTATTTTTAACCATTGATTTATTTCGAATTTGGCACACATTTTATTGTACATGCTATCCTACGCCAATAAAATGTATTACATTTCTCTAATACTTATTTTTTTTGCAAATTTTCTAAAAAAAATGCATTATTAACACTTCACGTGCATGACAAAATCTACCAAGTGATCCAAAAGTAACAGGAAAAAGTAACATTTCAATTATTTGATGGACATTTTCTATGAAGTTTTCATAGAAATAACAGAAGCAGCAGGATAATTTTAAATAAAATTTTATTATTAGCATTGTTATCCCTAACAAACGTAGCGGCACTTCAGCTACAGAAATAGTTCTTGCACCTTGTCTTACTTGCGGGCCGGTGAAATTATGTGAAAAATTTCACGGACCGGCGTGAGAATAATTTACAAACTAGCAAAAAAAAAACCAAATTCATTGTTTTTATATAAAAGTACAAAAAAAAAGACAAATTTTCCAAGGAGTCAAAGAAAAGACCCATTCAGGTAAATGCTAGTAAAAATTAGTAGGGAAAACAAAATATTCAATTAAAAAATTCATATTATTCAAATTAGAAATAAAAATTCATGGCAACAGGAGTGCAATTTAACAACGGTTCTAAAAATGCCGCATCTAAATATATATATATATTTTGGATGTTGGAATCAAAGCAAAAACAAACAACTATAGATGCAGCACGTAATTACATTACACTATTGTATTAATAATTGGGGGAATATTTCCTATAATCGTCGGACTTATATAGTTGTATTTCCATGTATATACTCTACAATTGTACATGCGAGAATTAGTGTTGAGCATTTAACGCTTTTTTTCCCCAAATTTCCTCCGTTTTTCAAATATCTATCGACTATTTAGCGTAAAACATGGGATTTTCTTCTTTTTGTTGGCATTAGGAGTGACGGGGCAAAAACTTTCTAATTGGGTTTTGGGCCACACTGGGCCTGTGTAAAGAGTTAATTTTTTATTTCAATAACTGTACAACCCTTAGAAACATGAAGTGCATATCTGAGAACTACACGTTATTTGGAAACCTTTTCCTAATTGGGAGTATACCTCTAGGATCACCGGTTTGCCAGTAAATTGCCGCACCCACTGTTTGCTATGCACCCTGTATATAGCCATGTATCACGTTGGCGATGAAAAAAATGGATTGGGTTTCTATCGGACTGTCTTACATCAGTACACCGAACTTTGGCCAGGGATCTCCTTCCACTTCGCGAATTGGCCGGCCAAAGTCTGAATCATTTCGGAAAATCGGACTTTACCCAAACCTCTCGGCCATTTCCTGGATTGGTCGCTCTTCGGCTTTGACAGTATCATATATATTTGTATGCATGTATATTTTGATTATATAAATAACGCCGACCCAACCAGTACGGCATAAATTAATATTTAGTGGTTCGTCGAGGTTGGGTTCGGTTTTCGAAGTTCCTCTCGGGAACGAAACACTTATAATTCTGGCATCATAAACACGTTAGTCACTGATAAATTCACATACGACACTTTTCAGCATGCACCAATTCATTGGAATTTAAGCAGATGAACGCTTACCAGGTGCATATGTGGTTTAGTAGTTCTAGTAGCCGAGTAACAAGGTATTCAGGTAAATGACTTCTTCCGTGGTCTACATATGGTATGGACTAAATACGCTGTGCCATATACAGATTAAATTTCTAATGCTATTTTCATGAGAAAAAATGAATCTAAATAAATATACAATTAATGTATAGAAAAATGATTTTTTAAATGCCGCAATTATATTATACTTGCAAAGAGGTGTGGAAGCGAAAGAAGTTTTACTTTTTACGAGTTTGACGTTGAAATGCTTTCAGCGAGCACCATAAAGGGATTCCCCTCCCCCCCACCCTTGAATATTATGTGTTTCAGGGGCTATTTTTGTTCATTATGTTAAATGAGTCGTAAGTAATTCCTCTCAGCTAAGGAAATTGATTTATTCAGGTTAGAGATGACAGCACCTCAACTCCTAACTGATGTTTACTCGGTGGAGCTGTCAACGTTATATTCGGTTTTTTTTTCTCTAGATGAACAACTTGACCCCGATATGGCGGATCGAAATAGATGTTCAATGTCAAGAAAAATTAGAATGATATCAAATGCAATTAGTAAACGGATAGGCCTGATTCTCTTTCGCTAATGAACGGGGAAACTCATTTACGTATTCATCAGGAAATAAACAAACCATGTTTCTATGTTAGCATTAGCCCAGCCGCGATTGGACAAGTTCATCCGCGTTTGCTCAAATATACACGTGTTTCACACCGAGCATTCACTTTAATTTCTTATCGAGATGAGTTCGATGAACTAACTACTTAATTCGAAAATGAACACAGAAATGGATTTCACTCGTTGAAAATAGTCTAGACACGAGCACGATGAGGCCTAAGACCTCAACCTGAAAGGGTCGTGCAGTAGAGTTTTTGAATCCCCAGGCTTGAATCATTTCAGCGAACATCTTACACAACGTAAGTTTTCATTCCTGCTCTCACGAGTACTATTCACTATCATTACTGTTGCAAATTACAAATTTTTAAGATGAGAAATGGGGGGAGCTGCTATGCCTCTACTACGCCGCATTACGCTACAGAGCTTAAACAAGGAAGGAATGGTCATGTGTCTTGTGGTGTGTATAGGTAGCGCACTTTCTCCGGATTGCAGGAGGGCTGGTTTCGATTCCTGGTGGAGGCCAGTAGACGTATTTCTTTCAGAGTTCCCCCCACTTCGGAGTAATATCAAGGAAAAGGTATTTCCTTCGATCCGAATTTACGTGACAGACAAAATAAACAGCGAGAGTATGTTTTTGAATTCGGGAGACAGATGGCATACCACAGAAACTTGAAGATGCTGCACACCGCATACAGAGCAAACTCTGACACGCGCCAAATCGCTAGAAGTTTCTCAGAGGAATGTTCACACGTAGCATGTGCAGTTTAGTAGTAGTATGTGAATGCCACAACGCAAGATTCAGTGCGTGCTTATAGGCTAGCTGAATTTGAATTAGCAACACGGGTTAAATGCCATGTATGAACTGAGTGTAACCAACACCACCTATAGAACAAGGCCTCCGCACGAAGCTCATGACGTCACCGAAGGCTATTTCACCTATTGCCATTGGATAATGCAGGCCGACGCATGCGATATCTTTACCTTTTTTTTGCAGTATATACAATGGCTATAGGAGAAATGACATTCATTGACGTCACAAGTTTCGTGCGGAGGCCTTGTTCTATATGTCGTGGTGTTGTAATGCCTGGAGACTCTGCAGCATTGAACATTGAAGGACCGGACACACCCCGCTTCCCATCTCAAGGAGATATCGAAGCGTTCCCGAAAGATGGGTGCATCCGGAATTTTATTAAATATGTATATGTATCTATATAAATTTATATAACAGAATAACAAGTCCAATTACAGGAGTATATATCAACGGAATAATTATGATAAATCATGATCTAAGAATCGAAATCTAAATTGATATTGTAGCGTCCTTGCCACGTCTGGACTCGATAATCAAAGTTCCGTTGGTGGCGGTCCGTCTGCGTTCGTTGGATGTCACAAGTTAGTCAGTCATGTAGGCCGTACAACGACGAATCGATGTCATGTTTGCTTCACATGGAGTCCTGGTCCAAGTGTCCAAGTCAGCCCATGTTCGGACACACAGGTGTTTTAGCTCATTCTAGGCACACATCCAGCATTTACCTTTCTTTGCATTATATAGGCTACTATACTTTTTTTAATCGTCAAATCGTAGTGAGTGAGACAAAATGAAAATATAATGTTGAGGTAAAGGGGAAAAAAATTCTTTTTACAGGGTTGGTTCACGGAATCTTTGTCCCCGACATCTCGTCCCTGGCACGTTTCGTCCCCGGTACATTTGGGCCCCGACATTTCGCCTGCCCTAACCATATGAGTGACTCAGTGAGTAATTAAGTAAATCGGAAATTTATCTCTGATATTTCGCCTGCCCTGATCGTACGCGTGACTGTATGAGTGAACATATGAATGATGGTACAAGTGACTAAGTGAGTGACCACATGAGTAATCAAGTGAGTTGGACATATACTTGAGACATTTTGCTTTCCCTGACCGCATGAGTAACCGAGTGAATATATGAGTGATAGAGTGGATTGAAAATTTACCCCCGGACATTTCACCTGCCCTGAACGTACGCGTGACCATATGAGTGCAATAAATTGAAATTTTTGGCAAAATTTAGTGATAAGCTGTATTCAGCATTGCAATTTCCTGCATTCTCCTCGATAATGCATGGTGAACCTAAGTATGAAGGTTTTGTATTTAAACCCATCTGGATATCTAGGAAGCGTGAGGGGAGCGAAAAGGTACCTTGGGGGATTTTAATGTTTTTGTTGAGGACGGTAATAACTCTTCTTATATAGAAAAATTTCGCAGCAACGTAAATTTGGGAAAAATATTTTATGCTTCAACTGAAAATTCCAAATTCTTAGGATCCATTAAAGTGTGAGTCACTTGGTCACTCAGTGCTACGTAACCACCTATATAAAGGGAGGGGATGAGGAGGATCATCTTTGCAGACACTCCATCCTCGCATTTTGTCAATCACTCAATCGCTTACTTTGTCAATCACTCAATCGCTCACTTTGTCAATCACTCAATCGCTCACTTTGTCAATCACTCAATCGCTCACTTTGTCAATCACTCAATCGCTCACTTTGTCAATCACTCAATCGCTCACTTTGTCAATCACTCACTCGGTCAATCATACGGTCATTCACTTTATCAATCTTTCGGTCATTCACTTTATCAATCTTTCGGTCATTCACTTTATCAATCTTTCGGTCACTCATGCAGCCACTCAATTGGTCACACATTCACTTATGCGTTACATCACTTAGTAACTCCCTTGGTCACTCACAGGGTCAGCCCCTTGATCACTCACTTGGACACTCACTTGGTCA